>NC_080162.1:7211745-7341561 GCF_950295315.1 Erinaceus europaeus | reverse complement strand
TAACAAGAGAGAGTTGATAAGGATAATTGATAATTGAGAAGGATAATAGTAACAACCATCTGTTTCTTTCAGTAGTTGAGTATATTTGCTCTGTTTTTTTTTTTCTCTTGCTTCCCAGTTTATTGGTTGGGAAAGCATATAGAGCTGACATTATCAGCAGATATAATTAGGGAATATTTGACTCACTATAATTTAATGTTTTTTTTGTGTGTGTGTGAGATTTAAATATATTATTTAGCTACCTGGGAATTGGCACTGTGTATGGTGCTAGATCATAAGGCTTGAGGTCTTAAGTTCAATTCCCAGCATCATATGGTCAGACCAAGGCTTTGATTTTCTCTCTTATAAACAAACATATAAGTAAATAGTAAGTAAATAATTTTTTAAAAAATTAGTATTTATTTAATTTCCCTTTTGTTGGCCGTATTGTTTTATTGTTGTAGTTATCGTTGTTGTTATTGATGTCATTGTTGTTGGATAGGACAGAGAGAAATGGAGAGAGGAGTGTAAAACAGAGATGGGGAGAGAAAGACAGACACCTGCAGACCTGCTTCACCACCTGTGAACCAAACCCCCTGCAGGTGGGGAGCCAGGAGCTCAAACCTGGATCCTGATGCTGGTTGATGTACTTGGCACCATGTGCACTTAACCTGCTGCGCCACCCCCCCTGCTCGCTATACAGAGGTCTTCTACAAGGTGTCTTTGCTTTCCTTGGGTAAATCCCCAGGAGAGAAACTGCATCATTTTACATTTGTATAATACATAAATCACTTTTTGTCCAGCAAGCATCTTTTTGATGCCATCATGTGTCCACAGTGTGTTATCTGACTGTAGGATTGCATTTACCGACATCACTTCACATACAAATAATGATTTATTTTATTTTGTTTTAGCATCTATATATCATCATGAATAGCAGTGACACTGGAGAAAAGAATACTTTTTTCAGTACCTAGCAATGTGTGTTTTATTGTTGTTGCATTGTGACCTTTATATTTGTAGAATTATTTTTATTAAATAACTATGTTTTATAAGCTAAATAGATTGTATATATCTATAAATTTGCAGCCTGAGAAACAAATTTGCTACATGAATTGTTGGTGTTATATTTATTTTTTATTTTAATTTTTTATTTGTGATTCATATTTCAACATTAGGTACACCATAAAAAGGAAATTTTAATCATAACTCAACAGTATGTGAAAAAATATCTGTAACATCCTAGACATAATACTAATGGCAGAAAAAAAATTAGTCGGTTAAGACATGTTCAAAAAACTATATTAACATTTTCAAGTAACAGCTTGAGCTACTACAGAATAAAATGGTTCAACAAGGCCTTAACTGACTTGAGAAGGAAACAAAATAAAACATAAAATAATAAGAAGAATAAATAAATATAGTGAAGGAAGATTTGTTTGATTTCTTTGAATGCATGAATTTTAGTACAGAAAATGACTACAAGGAAAATTAAAAGAATCATTCTCTTATGAGTGGCACATTAGATTTCAATATTTGTGCTTCTCCATAACAAATTCAATAGCATCTTTATCTTCTTATGATCTATACAAAATCAGTGTTTTGAAAAATGAGGGAGGCAGGAATAGATAGTTGTTTTTTATTTTTGTAATGCGAAGTTAATACCTTAACAAGTTTAAGCCTTGAAGCTGGCTTGCAATCTGACATGCACTGACATCGCCCCCTCGTGGTGAGTCAGACTGTCCATTACCTTTCTCTTATTTCTCAAATTTTATTTCACTTTATTTAATTTTATATGACTGGCAAACCAATCACTACGAGATAAATAACAGTATACCAGATAAGTAAATTACAAAGTGAAACAGAGTTTTAATAATTCTCCTTTGAGTATGTCTCTTAATATACCTAGGAAAGGTGAAGTAGATAGAATTGTACCTATTCTGAATGAGTGTTATGTAGCTACAACAAATGACATAAATATTCATTACATTTAGTTACAGCTACCTTTCAACGCAGTTAGGGTAATACAGATTTAATTACTTGAAACTAAACTATCATTGGTGATATGTATATTTGTTTTAAGGTGTACACTCTCAAATATATGCACAGCTAGGAGCTTAGTCTACTCTGGTCATTACCTGTATGGATTAATTCACATTATGCAATGGCATTAACACTGTAGTAAAGATGCATTGTAAGACTTTTAATATGGTGACACTTTGAGAATAGCTGTCACACAAACTATAGAGAATGAAAATCAAGGCATGCTTTATCTCTTTAATTGAACCTGGTTTATGTCTTAAGAATTGTGCTTAATGAAAGAAATACTTCAATATTTAATGTAGTTTTGTAAAGAAACACACAAGACTACAGACTGTTTTATTCCCATTTGGAGTATGACTGAGTATCACCATGCTCTTAATAGCTTTATTATAAAATCTTGACCTGCTATGAATCTCTTTCAGAATATTATAGTATTCTTTAAATTTTTAAAGTATTCACTGTATTGAAAATCACAGGCCAATATCAAAAATAATTTAAAAAAACCTATACATTAGTAAGTAAATATTTCTATGGTGAGCAAAAATATTCTTCAGTGGGAAACAGTTCTGCAGAATATTAAAATGCTTCTAGTGAATAAGAATAAGTAAGTCAAAAACTGAGAGAAGGGGAGTAGGGCAGTAGCACAGTGAATTAAGCGCATGTTGCACAAAGGTAGTGAAGCAGGTCTGCAGGTGTCTATCTTTCTCTCCCCCTCTCTGTCTTCCCCTCCTCTCTCCATTTCTTTCCATCCTATCCAATAACAACATCATCAATAATAACTACAATAATAACTATAACAATAAAACAACAAGGGCAACAAAAGGGAATAAATAAATATTTTTTAAAAAACTGAGAAGTAATCCATTTAAACAGTTTAAAGAGATTTCTTTTTATGTCATAGCAACTTTATATTCTAATGTCTGATTCTCTGAGAAGGGGCTACGCAGTGTAATGTTTTCTAAATTAGTTGAATGCAGATTTCTCATGCAATATAAATTGTAAATTGTCTATGAAGTACTGACCTCTATATCTAAATATTCAGAGCATTTGAATGATTTTTTTTGCCCTCTACTATTCCATATTGTTTTTATTGATGTATATATAGATACTTATAAGGTCCAATCACCTCACGTAGTAAAGGAATAAAGCTTTTGTTCTCTCTACTGCATAAAACGAAGAAGAATTTGTTTTCCTTTGCAGGTGGATAGGTCTATCTCCTGCAGTTCATGGAGGGAACCTGCATCACTTCAGTCTGCCCTTTTAAGCTGCTACCCATAGTCACAACAATTTTACTCTGGTGTTAAATAGAGATTTCACTATACAATAAGATATGAGGGAAGATGTGGTCCTGCCCCTAATCTCTCCACCAGATCTTGAGCACCTGTAAGCCAAAGACATCCTCCTCTTTATTAATTTTTATTACATTTATGTATTTACTTATGAGATAGAGACAACCAGAGATCAAGAGGGAGGGGGAGATAGAGAGAAGAAGAGAGACATCTGCAGCTCTGCTTCACCACTCGCAAAGTTCTCCCCCTGCAGGTGGAGATCAGGGGCTGGAAACCAGTGTAATGTGTGTAATGAACAGTGTAATGTGTGCACTCAGCCAGGTGTGCCACCAGTCGGCCCCCATACTTCTCATTATATGTATTTATTTATTTTTGTTAAAGGACAACCAACATAAGACCTTATTACTACAGGACTTATTCTTAAACCTTTACCCTCTGCTGAAATCAATGTCGTACTTCTTGTTTTTATAATTTTTATAATTTAGATAGCCATCACTGGTTAAAAAATAATAAATGATATTTTCTCTGGCACTAAGAAAGGTTTTTATATTTATATTTAAAATATTTTTTAAATTAATCAATAATAACTACATATAATATTGTAGACTTCAGCATCCTGTGTAGAACTGTTTACAGAATTTTTTTCTTTAAAATATCAGTTTTTTTACTCCCTGGTTTAATAGTTAAATTAACCTTATTCTGTCCCCTTAAGAAGACAATAAACTATATTAGCTCTAACATTTATCCTCCTCCCCTATAACTAGAGTTTAGTAAAACCTAGTGAGAATTCCAGTTGCTCTGAAATTGGAGTGCTGAAAACTCTGATTATATATTTTAAATACAATTTGTTGATTTTACTGAAAATCTTCAACCCTACTGAACTGCAGGATCCTCCAGTGTAAGATTCCAGAGCCACAGGGTATCAGTTTAAAAATTCAGACTGTAGGTGTTTATTATTTATTTATTTATTTATTATTTAAGAAAGGAGACATTAACAAAATCATAAGATGGGGGGGTACAACTCCACACAATTCCCGCCACCCAATCTCCATTTCCCACCCCCTCCCCTGATAGCTTTCCCATTCTCTATCCCTCTGGGAGCGTGGACCCAGGGTCATTGTGGGATGCAGAAGGTAGAAGGTCTGGCTTCTGTAATTGCTTCCCTGCTGAACATGGACGTTGACTGGTCGGTCCATACTCCCAGTCTGCCTCTCTCTTTCCCTAGTAGGGTGGGGCTCTGGGGAAGCAGAGCTCCAGGACATATTGGTGGGGCCTTCAGTCCAGGGAAGCCTGACCAGCATCCTGATGGCATCTGGAACCTGGTGGCTGTAAAGAGAGTTAACATACGAAGCCAAACATTAGGAAGTGAACCCCCTGGGATGGAGTTAGAGAATACTATGAAAGGAAAGGTCTCACCCAAGTGATGAAGCTGAAGGGTTGTCATTCCACACCTGAAGTCTCTGGACACAGTCTTAAGTGAAGCATGCTGGGCTGGCACTCGTTGTTTTTTGATTAGGGTGTGATCAGCAGATACAATATTTTTTTATAAGAATTGGGAGAAGCATACGGGAAAGTGGGCCCTACCCTAGGGTCCCACGACTGGGGTAAGTTTAGGATCTATAGTGGAAATGTGAGGTTCCTGCTGTCTTAGGGTTCAGAAAGACAATGGATAGTTATTGTTAACATCACATTATTTGGTAATTGGGTTAACTTTGAAAAGTCCCTTTGTTAGACATACAATCAATTTCCCCCCCTCATATTAATTAACTAGTGATTTATATGACTACAATTTATTAGGTGTGTACATAAACACCATTCCCACCACCAAAAGATTATGTCCCATCCCACCCCCACCCCCCACCCCTGCTGGCCCAGGAAGCCACATGTAGGTGTTTTTTGCTTTAATTTTTTTTATTTATAAAATAGAAACACCCACAAGACCATAGGATAAGAGGGGGTAGAATTCCACACAATCTCTACCACCAGAACTCAGTATCCCATCCCCTCCCTTGATAGCTTTCCTATTTTTCATCCCTCTGGGAGCATGGACCCAGGGTCATTGTGGGGTGCAGAAGGTGGAAGGTCTGGCTTCTGTAATTGCTTCCCCGTTAACATGGGTGTTGACTGGTGTACCCATACTCCCAGCCTCTCTCTCTCTCTTTTCCTAGTAGGGCAGGGCTCTGAGGAACCGGGGCTCCAGGACACATTGGTGGGATCGTCTGTCCAGGGAAGTCAGTCTGGCATCATGATAACATCTGGAACCTGGGCTAAAAAAGAGTTCAGATATAAAGCAGAAGTTTTAATTTATCTATTAACCTAGTTACTAGTGATAAAATAGTGACTTACAATATGATGATTGCATGGGTATAGTTCCTCACCACACCTACCCCCAAAGCTCTGTGCCCCCACCTAGTGGTGATAACCCCCATAGTTCTCAGTCTTTTAAAAATATTTTTATTGATATTAGATAGAGACAGAGAGGTGTTGAGCTGGAAGGAGGAGCTAAAGAAAAGGAAAGAGAGAGAGGGATCTACAGCAACATTTTACCACTTGAGAAGTCTTCCCCCTGCAAGGGGACCTGGTCCTTGTGCAGTTTATCAAGGGCACACCACCCAGCCCCTCTCACAAAGCCCTCCTTCCTTCCTTCCTTCCTTCCTTCCTTCCTTCCTTCCTTCCTTCCTTCCTTCCTTCCTTCCTTCTTCAAATCCATATCCTCAAATTATTCATATTTGATATATCTGTAAAACCATCTAGGTATTGTCTTTCACTTTTTTACTTACTTCACTAAACATAACTTATGCTTTGACTCTTGGAATGAGCGACCAGTGCAATGTTACTACTCAGAGTGGAATGTTAAGATGTGAAATATTTTTGCTCACTTATTTTCAGTTGTATATATTAACTCATCTAATTCCACTTATTGTTAATAGTTTAATATGACAAAGCTGTTGGTTTTATGTTTCTCAGAGCTTCATAAACTTTTTTGGGCCAGTTTTATTTTATTACTTAATTGATAGTTGCCTCAAAATATATTCTCAGTACTTAAACATTCAAATATTACGAGACAGATTTTTTGACCTTTCATAAAACTACATTAGGACAAGGTATTTAAGATGAAATGAAAGTCCTATGACTTTGCTCCAAAACTTGAATATCTTCACTCACATTTTCCAAGAGAAATATGTTGTCAAAATAAAATTCTGTGTTCTTTTGAAGTGATTTAGTTCCCTTAAAATTATAATTCTTCAGGAGTAGAGGATGCCATGATGGTTAGGTAAAATCAGTTTCATGGCTGAGGCTCCAAAGTCCCATGTTCAGTTCCCTGCACAGCCACCATACATGAGAGTTGAGCAGTGCTCTTACATTGAAAAATACTTAAATATTTTCATACATGCTCCAGAACATTTCTTTTCGAGTTCTGAATTTATTTTATTTTATTTATTTATTCCCTTTTGTTGCCCTTGTTGTTTTATTGTTGTAGTTATTATTGTTGTTGTTGTTGTTCGATAGGACAGAGAGAAATGGAGAGAGGAGGGGAAGACAGAGAGGAGGAGAGAAAGATAGACACCTGCAGACCTGCTTCACCGCCTGTGAAGTGACTCCCCAGCAGGTGGAGAGCCGGGGTTCGAACCAGGATCCTTATGCCGGTCCTTGTGCTTTGCGCCACCTGTGCTTAACCCGCTGCGCTACAGGCCGACTCCCCTCGAGTTCTGAATTTTTAAAATTAAAAATGGATGCTCAAGCTGGGGGCTGCGTGTTGAAGCACTCGGTTCAGCACATGCATTAATTACAAGTGCAAGGAGCCATGTTCAAGCCCCACCCAACCTGCAGGGGAGAAGCCACACCTGTGGTAAAGCAGTCCTTCTGTTGTTTCTCGTTTTCTCTCACTCACTATCTATCCTCCTCTTTTGATTTCTCTTTGTCTTATCAAAATAAAATTAAACATAATAAAAAATAAAACTAGTGGAAAAATCAATGACTGGCCTTCTCACCCTTTGACAAAATTGGACATAGAAACCATTACAGTTCTTTCAGCAGTATGTTATATATTAAAATTATATATCTTTCTATTTTGTAGTGCAAACTGCGGTTAGCTCATATAAAACTCTTACTTATGCTTCATGGTGTAGTGGTTATGCCAGGTATACATATTACAATTTTACATTACTATTACAGTACTCTTTATTTTTTTTTTTATTTATTGGATAGAGACAGCCATAAATCAAGAGGCAAGGGAGGACAGAACAGAAGAGAGACAGAGAGACACCTGCAGCCCTGCTTCACCCCTCCTGAAGCTTCCCCCCTGCAGGTGGGGACTGTGAACTTGAACCTGTGTCCTTGCACATTGTAACATGTGCACTCAACCAGGTGCATAGCCACCAGGCCCTACAACATTCTTATTGAGTTATATATATATTGTCTCCAGGGTTATTGCTGGGCTTGGTGCCTGCATTATGGATCCACTGCCCCAGAGGCCTTTTTTTTTTGTCAATTATTGTTGTTGTTGCTGTTATTGTTGCTGCTGCTACTGCTGCTGTTGCTGGGTAGGAAAGAGAGAAGTCAAGAGAGAAGGGGAAGACAGGAGGAGAGAAAGACAGACACCTGCAGACCTGCTTCACCGCTTTGTGAAGCGACCCTCCTGCAGGTGGGGAGCCAGGGGCTGGAACCGGGATTCTTGTTCTGGTCTTTGTGCTTCACAATATGTGCACTTAACCCAGATAACTCTAGGCCACCCAACAAAATTATGTTTAAATTTATGTTTTGGGGTGTCGGGTGGTAGTGCAGCAGGGTGAGCACAGGTGGTGCAAAGCACAAGGACCTGCATAAGGATCCCGGTTGAGCCCCCGGCTCCCCACCTGCAGGGGAGTCACTTCACAGGCAGAGAAGCAGGTCTGCAGGTGTCTTTCTCTCCTCCTCTCTGTCTTCCCCTCCTCTCTCCATTTCTCTCTGTCTTATCCAACAATAATGACATCAATAGCAATAACAATAATAGCTACAGCAATAAAAAACAAAGGCAACAAAAGGGGATAAATAAATAAAATGTAAAAAATAAATTTATGTTTTGACAATTTTGTCAGTTAATGCTGAGTCATTTAGTTTGTATAATACTAATGATGTGCCACTGCTTTGAGTTTAAATAATCTCAGTATCACTTTTAAGTGTGATTTGCTTTTATTTAGAAATTGGTCCTCCAAGCTAAGACAAATCACTGTATTTTTTTTTTAGACTTAGAAAAGTTAGACAATGAAAATGTGCTTTTATAATGTGAACATAAAGTATTTGGCCATATCTAGCCTGTTATTAATTCCATGCATATGTATTGTGTATATAGATAATTAACTCATGGTAACTACTTTATTAAATGCATTAATGATACATCTATATTTTTATTCTAATCCTACATCCTCAGGTATTTTATTAAATGTTGGTATGCATCTAGTTCTGCTTCTGGGATCTAGTTCTGCTTCTGTTACCTTACTTGACATTGTGGTCTATTTACATGGTCTTTTCTGTTACATTGGTTTGGTCTCACTACTCCCATCTCAGGGAGATTTGGTTTAGCCCTTGGAGGAGAAAGATGCAGGACAGATCTGTGTGGTGATTAGGTGTTGGACTGTTTGCCTGCTCATGAATAAAGATAAAACTGCGTTCTCAGCTCAGCCATGGGTTTCTGGTCATCTGTTACCCGCCCATGAAGCCAGCCTGGTGAAAACAACAATTAAATATTTTAAGTTAGGCATAACAAATAGAAGTATTCCTTGACTTAGTGAAGTTTTTTTCTTGAAGACAGGAAGCATTTCTGGACTGAAAGCCTAGGTATGGTTTCCGATACCCTGTTGTGATCTACTTATATTTTCAGCTTAGCCATCAATATCTTCCTGCTATGCAAAGTTCAGAGCTTACTCTTTCTTTTTGCTTATGATTTTTTAAATTTTTTAACATTTGTTATTTATTTATTTATTATTGGATAGAGACAAAGAATTTGGAAGGGGAGGGAGTAGAGAGATAGAGAAAACAGATACCTGCAGCCCTGCTTCACCGTTCATGAAACTTTCCCCCATAGGTGGGGACCAGGGGCTTGAACCCGGGAACATTGTGGTGTGTGCGCAACCTCCTGACTGCCCCCCCCACCTCGTTCTTTTCCCTTGGAGAGTTACTGCCATATCCTTTCATGTCTCAGTAGCTGTTTACCATACAGACACTAACTGTTCTTGTCCTTAGTTATGCCAGCTGTTGTTGGTCATTACTCCAGGTCCCCTGTATCGATGATGCTGTGGTCTATTGACATAATCATTGTTTTGCCTGAGACCCGCCCTGCCTGCAGGGTATTGGTTTATCCCACTGGTTAGAACCTTCGCAACAGCTGCTATGGAAGCTTTTTACGTTCCTGCTCTTTTCTTTTCTCCACCCCCTCTCCTAGCCATTTCTTTTTCCCACTTGCCACTTCTGGTTAAAGATATATATATATATATATATAAAGTGTTGTCTCTGATTAACAAAGGCTCATCCACGAGTTCTTGGTCTCTATAAAGTGTTGTCTCTGATCAACAAAGGCTCAGCCAGGAATTCCTGGTCTCTCCCCTGCATTGCTGAATAAGCAGCAGCCCAGGTTGGCTCCGGTCAACTTCTCTCCAACCCAGAGAGCATGTGTCCGGGAAGAAACACCCGCAAAACTAGCCCAGCAAGCAGTAATCCAAATAAGCCTACACCAAGAAGGTTAAAAATGAAACCTTTTTGGGCACGAGAGATAGTTTAATGATTATGCAAACAGACTCTCATGTTTGAGGCCCTCCAAGTCCCTGGTTCAATCCCCTGCACCACCATAAGCCAGAGCTGAGCAGTATGCTGGAGTTTCTTTCAATCTCTATCTGCATATCTCTCAAAAAAATAAAGATTAAAAAAAAATATTTTAAAAAATGACACCGTTTTTCATAAGCATTTACTATTTGTGGTCTCCAAACTCTAAACAGATAGTGCTTCTCCATCTTACTAAAGATAGTTCTTAGAGTTCTATAGACCTGGCTAACTTCTGATTCACCAGCCAAGTCATTGAGCTCATCTACTTATGTGTATTTAATTTAACTTTTAATTTCATTTCATTTCTGCACATGTATACATTTTTTTCTCTCAACTTATTCTTAAAGAAGTAGGTAAGTTAATTTAGTTTGGAAGTCTAGGTAAATCACCTTCACCTATGGACTCTGGATGTTAAAAACAATATGGGATTTCATACATGTAAAAAAAATGAACTGATGCTATATTACCTTGTAAATGAGGAGATTATACTACAGGGGAGAGAAATAATGACATTCATTTAAAGTCTGATATACACCATCTAAAATAATTTGCATTACTTAGCAAGTATGTTTTATTAGGACCAGCACTGAAATAATTTGCTCATATATACGCCATGGGACTGTAAGCAAAACTAACCACTGGAGAGTAGAATATAGTGTGAAGATCATTTAAAAAGTGATTTTATTGGGGAGTAATTTGTTGACAGGAGAGTTGTTAATGTGTGAGCACAGCTTGTCAGCTGCCTGGGCTAGGGGTCTGGAGAAATTCTATCCCTTAACTTCTAAAACTACAAATTATCTGGCATATTATGCCTTTACCCCAGTAGACTCCTGACAATATTTCATACACATGTATGTGGTTGTTGGAAATTTCATGACACACTTTTTGCATAGATAATATTTCATGAAGTTTTGCAGTCAACATGCTTTACCAGTGACCTATATATCCCCTCCACTAACTTCATGAATCTCTGACAACTCAACATATCATAGAGTGGCCAGAGCACTGCTGCACTACTTTTGGTTCTAGAAGGTTGAATGCAGGTGTGTACTTCACCTTTGAGCCATCTCTCTGATCCTAACAAGCCTATGAATAAATGCTAAAACCATACCAAAAGCAGTTGAGAGATATCCATAGATTACAATGAGTAAGTATCCAACTTTTACTCATGTTATGTAGTTTACTTGGTTATTCTTCCGAGTTAGTGTGATCTGAATATGGTCTTGCATACACTAAAGATGTCAGAAAATTCATTGTCAGGTACAATTGGAAATGTGTCCATCTTCACTGAATCACATTTGGTTCTAAGGACTATCAGTGATTTTTTTTTCAAAAGCTAGAGACAAAGAGGATGGCAGAGAGAGAGAGAGATACAAAGATACAGAGAGAGAGAGATACAAAGATACACAGAGAGAGAGATACAAAGATAGATAGAGAGAGGAGAGAGAGAGAGAGATACAAAGATACAGAGAGAGAGATACAAAGATACAGAGAGAGAGATACAAAGATACAGAGAGAGAGAGAGATACAAAGATAGATAGATAGATAGAGAGAGAGGAGAGAGAGAGAGAAACACTGAAGCTTCCTACACTATAATAGGGATTAGGGCCAAGCCTGAGTCTAATGCATGACAAAGCTGTACAGTATAAAAATGATGTATTTTCTTAGTCTTTTCAGTGGTTGTTAATTTTTCTTTTCTTTTGGCAGTTGGGTGGTGGTGTACTCACTAGAGTTCAAACACCACCATGTGCAAAGTGCCAGGTTCAAGGGCCTGTTCCCATCTGAAGCAGGGGGAGGGGAAGCTTCAAAAGTGGTGAAGCAGTGGTGCAAGCATTTCTCTTTCTCCATCTCTACCCCATTCCCTCTCAATTTCTCTCTGTGTCTACATAAGCAAAAGAAGGGACATTTAAAAAATAAAAGGGAAAATAAAATTTAAGAAAAATTACCACATGCAGTAGATTAATCGTGCTGGCACTGAGCTCTAGCAATCACTCTGGTGGCAATAAAAAATAAAAATATAGCGATAATAAGTTCTTCTTGGTCTATTAACTTTTACATAGACTTATTTCCCTACTCTTCTTTTCTGTTTAGAAATATTTTAAATATTTATTTATTTATTCCCTTTTGTTGCCCTTGTTTTATTATTGTCATTTATTATTGATGTCATTGTTGTTGGATAGGACAGAGAGAAATGGAGAGAGGAGGGGAAGACAGAGAGGGGGGAGAGAAAGACAGACACCTGCAGACCTGCCTCACCACCTGTGAAGCGACTCCCCTGCAGGTGGGGAGCCGGGGGCTCGATCTGGGATCCTTACTCTGGTCCTTGCGCTTTGCACCACCTGTGCTTAATCTGCTGTGCTACCACCCAACTCCCTGCTTAGAAATTTTATTGTACACATTTTCTTTCTTTTACCCCTCAAACCACAGAACTAGGGGATAATATTTTACAGTATAGTTGTTGACATATGAATGTGACTTTTCTTTTCCTCTTGATGGGTGTTTGCAAAACATTCAGACTCGCAACTTAGACCTTCTTCTCTCATCCTGCACCAAGGCCCCTGTGCTCTCTCCACCTTCTCACATCGTCTCCTCCCCCAGAGCCCTGTGCTTTGGTGCAGCACACCTCACTCAGTCTAAGTTTTACTTTGTGTTTCTTTCTGTCTTTGTTTCTCAAGTTCCACCAATAAGTGGATCGTCCTGTCTTCATCCTTCTCTTTTTGATTTATCTCACTTTTAAAAATTATCTTTATTTACTGATTGTTTAGAGACAGCCAGAAATTGAGAGGGAAGCGGGGAATAGAGAGGGAGAGAGACAGAGAGACACCTGCACCCCTGCTTCACTACTCATGAAGCTTTCCCCCTGCAGGTGGGGACCAAGGGCTCAAACCCAGGTCCTTGTGCATTGTGACAGGTGCGCTCAACCAGGTGCGCCACCACCTTGCCCCTGATTTATCTCTCTTACCAAGACTCCTTTGAGATCTATTCATGATGAGGCTAAATAGATGACTTTGTCATTTTTTTACTGCAACATTGGTTTCTTACTTTAACTTGTGAGGGTTCATATAAGAACAACATTATATAGTGGGTTTAAACCTGAACTAGGTACATATCATGACAAATATTTCCAGAGGATGAGTTGAATGCTTCTATCAGAATGTGCAAGCTTAATGGTAAAGCCATGGAAGGGAAAAAAAAAAAAAACACGCATTATTGTACTTTTGACTTTGGAGAATTAACTTTAATTATTTTACTTATCTGTCAGTTTCTGTGATCATAATTCTATGTAAGAAATCAAGTTCTATGCACTTACTTTATCTCCCTTTATATGTGAGCTTAATGTGAGACAGAAAGAGAGAGGCCAGGGCACCACTCTGACTCCTGAAACCCCAGGGATTCAACCAAGAATCTCAGGCAAGACAGTCTGGTGATCCATCCCAAGGTAGCTACATGCACTTAGTGAATACATACATATATCCATGTCGATATTTAGGGGGCAGATCTTTAAAATTGATTTACCAAATAGAAATTGAATTGCTCTGCCAAGTATGACAGTAACTAAAATTTGCTAAGTGCAGTGAATTCCCCAAAGAGTTTAGGCTTGATGTTATCCGAGACAAGTAGATCAAATTAAATAAGAACATTTATGATCTCTAGTAATGTCTGACAACATATCTTTCAGCTTCCTTTTAAAAATACAGTAAAGCAGGGGTAGACAACATAATGGTTATACAGACTGTCATGCCTGAGGCTCCAAAGTCATAGGTTCAACCCCAATAAGCCAGAGCTGATCAGAGCTCTGGAAAAAAAAAAGAAAATAATATATTATCTATTTCACCAAATCCTAAAATTCATAGAATACATGATTATAGATATTCAAAATATTTGTTTTAATAGAGAAGCCTATAAAATACTAGATGTCATTGCATAATATGTACTTAAATATTTAGCCTTGTGTATGAATAAATATATACACATGTATCATAATATAGTATAATTAATTATAGGGTCATAATTATACAGGTTGAAATAATTTAACTTCAACGAATATGTCTGATGCAATCGTAACAAGATCACCAATTAGGTGTAACACTATATAGAAACAATTTAGAAATTTTTATAGAAAATTTGCTCAGACTGATTTTATTTTATTTTATTTACTTGCAAACAAGGTTGTCTCTGGGGATCAGTGTGTGCACAATGAATCCACCAGAGAGAGAGAGAGAAAGAGAGAGAGAGAGAAAAATATGTATATATATACATAGAGATATTATATCTATATATATAGAGAGAAAGAGAAATATTTTATCTAGAGAGATAGAGAGATATTATATTTATATATGGAGAGAGAAAGACACAGAGAGACAAAGAACAATTGAGAGGGGAAGAGGTAAAAAAGGAGAAAGAGACTCACCTGAAATACTACTTCACTGCTTGTGAAACGTCTCTGCAGATGGGAGCCTGAGGCTTGAATCTGGGTCCTTGCTCAAAGTAGTGCCTGCCCTCTGGTGAGCACACTGCTGCCTGGGCCCACACGCACTGACTTTCTCTCACATAAGTGGACGATATCTAGAGCCACTCTAGAGATTTGTGACTTCAGTTCTCAGACTGGTTTTACTTTCTTTCACCAACCTTTCAGCTATTCATAAATTCTATCCAGTCTAGGTCCAATATTATATCCAGTTATACATCCCTCTTCCTTTTTTTTTTTGCAGCCCTGATCCATTACCTAGAGACTAAAATATGTCCAAGAACTTTTATTTCCATTTTTGGTTTCTTCTTTCTTTTTTTTTAAATTTTTTTATTTAAGAAAGGATTAATTAACAAAACCATAGGGTAGGAGGGGTACAACTCCACACAATTCCCACCACCCAATCTCCATACCCCACCCCCTCCCCTGATAGCTTTCCCATTCTCTATCCCTCTGGGAGCATGGACCCAGGGTCATTGAGGGTTGCAGAAGGTGGAAGGTCTGGCTTCTGTAATTGCTTCCCCGCTGAACGTGGGTGTTGACTGGTCGGTCCATACTCCCAGTCTGCCTCTCTCTTTCCCTAGTAGGGTGTGTCTCTGGGGAAGCTGAGCTCCAGGACACATTCATGGGGTCTTCAATCCAGGGAAGCCTGGCTAGCATCCTGATGGCATCTGGAACCTGGTGATTGAAAAGAGAGTTAACATACAAAGCCAAACAAATTGTTGAGCAATCATGGACCCAAAGCTTGGAATAGTGGAGAGGAAGTGTTAGGGAGGTACTCACTGCAAACTCTAGTGTACTTCTGCTTTCAGGTATCTGCTTTCAGGTATATATTTTGCAGTAGTTTATGGATACGTGTGAACATATGCTCTCTCTCACAGAAACTGGTGTATATCTAGGATTTGGGACTTTGTTAGAAAGTGAACCACCTGAGATGAAATTAGAGTGTACTATAAAAGGAAAGGTCTCACCCGAGTAATGAAGCTGAAGGGTTATCATTCCACACGTGAAGTCTCTGGACACAGTCTGAAGTGAAGCATGTTGAGGTGGCAATTGTTGCGTTGGTTAGGTTGTGATCGGCGGATGCAATATTATTTGATATGGATTGGGAGATGCATATGGGAAAGTGGGCCCTATCCAAGGGTTCCAGGACTGGGGGAAGTAGGGGCTCTATAGTGGAGATCGTGAGGTTCCTGCTGTCTTAGGGTTCAAAAAGACAATCGATAGTTAATGTTATCATCACATTATTTGTTAATTGGGTTAACTTTGAAAAGTCCTTTTGTTATGGTTTGCCAGTATCTTGTATATAGCTATGCTATTGGATGCTTCTAATCTACTTGGTCTAGGCTTTTGAGAGAGTCCGCATATCAAATACGTAGCCTATATATTAAAAAGATTCAGTTTGTGTTTTGAAAAACTTTGAGACATACAATTGATTTTCTCCCTCTCATATTAATTAACTAGTGATTTATATGTCTACATTTTGCTAGGAGTGTACATAAACACCATTCCCACCACCAAAAGACTGTGACCCATCCCTCCCACCCACTCCCACCCCCCACTGGCCCAGGAAGCTGCATGTCTACCCCTCACCACAGGGCTTTTACTTTGGTGCCCTACTTACAATTTGGTCAGGTCCTGCTTTCAGTTTCCCTTTCAGATCTTCTTACTCAACTTCTGTTGATGAGTGGGATCATCCCATACTCATCTTTATCTTTCTGACTTAGCTCACTTAACATAATTCCTTCTAGCTCCGTCCAAGATGGGTCAGAGAATGTGGGTTCATTTTTCTTGATAGCTGCATAGTATTCCATTGTGTATATATACCACAGCTTTCTCAGCCACTCATCTGGTGTTGGGCACCTGGGTTGCTTCCAGGTTTTAGCTATTATGAATTGTGCTGCTGTGAACATAGGAGTACACACCTCTTTTTGGTTGAGTGTTATGGAGTCCTTGGGGTATAACCCCAGGAGAGGAATTACTGGATCATATGGAAGGTCCATGTCTAGCCTTCTGAGAGTTTTCCAGACTGCTCTCCACAGAGGCTGTACCAATTTACATTCCCACCAGCAATGTAAAAGGGTTCCTTGTTGTTAAAATTCGGAGGCTCCAGCTGGCCAGGCTAGCTTCCTGGGTGGGTAACAGAGATGACCAGAGACATACAGCTGGGCAGGGAAGCTGTATTTCTTTATTCAGGGACAACGATTCATAAACTAAACCAAATTAATCACCAAACAGAACTCTGCTGCCTCTTTCCCCCGCGGTGGCCCCAAGCACTCTCGAACTCTGGAACTCTCCCGGGGTTCCTTGGGGCGGGGACAAGTAGGCCCGTGAAAACTAGCAGGACTGAACCAATTTTCTTGGCAGGGGGAGAGCTAGAACAACCCAATGTAAAGCATACAACAGTTCCCCCTTTTCTTTTTAACTAAATGACCACAGTATCAGGGGTGTGGGTGAACAGAAACCTCTATCATACAGGCATTTTTTTAAAAAGAAACTGACACAAACATGGAGAAACATGTAAGCAAGTAACAAGAACCAGTATGCTGCCAAGGGAAGGCCTGAGGGGGCCATCTTTTTGCCTCTGTGGGCAAAACTTTAACAGCTTAAAAAAAACATTTCTTGCCTCTGGGGGGTGTACTTTCCTTGACAGGCATTTGCATGGGGGTGGGGAATGCCTAGAGTCCCAAAGGCAGCTGGCTGCAATTTACTTACTATGAAACAAAACTTGTCTTTAGCATAATCATAGCGCAGTCTAACGTTTCTAATAGAGAAGGAATTTGAGACTTTTACATATCAACGTCTTTTTAACCTTTTGTTACACCCATTCAAGATGGAGACACAACCTAGGTGTGCGCAGGAAAGAAAACCAAAGGCATGATAATAATTAGCATAGCCATTGTGTAATCTACCATTTCTAATAGAGAAGGTAGTCGAGAGTTTTACATATCAACAAGTCTATTTAGCCTTTTGTTATACCCATTCAAGATGAAGACACACCCTAGGTGTGCGCAGGTCTTTACACCAACTTAGTTAAAATATATTGATTGTTAACTAATTTTTACCTCAGACTTTAAATGTAAGTTAATTTTATCTTTATGAGAATTACGTTGAAAACCTTTTTCATTTAACTTTGACTAGTAAGAATTTAGCCTTAAAGTTACTGTTTACCAAACTTTAAACATACACATAAACATGGTCATTAATGCACAAGGAGAGAAACCTTTGTTACGAAGACATGTCATTTTAAACATGAATTTAGATGTGTACTGTCTTAGTTGTTGGGGGGGTGTGTTGTCCAGTGGTGGTCTCTTGGGCAGCTTCACTTCTAGGAATTGCAGGTTGCAATATCTGTACAAATCTCTGCGTACTCCAGCTTGTCTGCCTTCAGACTGGACCGGCAGCTGGAGATCTCGGCCAGTGTGTCCAGTTTTGGCAGGGAGCCTGGGGGTCCGGGTGGTCCAGGATCGTTCCAGAATTCATAGCACGAGGGCGGGTGGGCCAGCCTTGTAGAAGTCACGGGCCAAAGTGCCCTGGGGTGGCGGCCATGATAGGATGCCACGGCCCTGCCCCATGGCCCTGCAATGTCTGCTGTCCTACTCATAGTGGCCGAGCAGCGTGGAGGGATCACGCGTCCAGTGTCCTGTGCCACGCAATGGAGAGCCAGCTCTTGTGGGCTGGCCTCGGGCTCTTGCATGTTGGATTCAGGCTCTTGCATGTTGGCATCAGGCTCTTGTCTGCTGGCGTCGGGCTCCTGTGTGCTGGCGTCGGCCTCCTATGGGCTGCAGGGCTGCGGGGCTGCGGACGTGGTGCACGGGGTTGTCTGGGCGCAGCCGGCTGGCTGGCTGTTCCACCAGGTGGAAAAGGCAGGTCTGTACCTCACTTCTTGCCCACTGGCTCTTCCCGACTCCTCTGGCTGTTTTGAGTGCACCCTAGCAAGTGGAAACCACAGAGTGGTCCAAGCGGGCCTGCGAAAACTAGCAGGACTGAACCAATTTTCTTGGCAGGAGGAGAGCTAGAACAAACCAATGTAAAGCATACAACAGTTCCTCTGTCCCGACATCCTCTCCAGCATTTGTTGCTGCTGTCCTTTTTGATGTATGCCATTCTTACAGGAATGAGGTGGTATCTTAGTGTTGTCTTAATTTCATTTCTCTGACAATCAGTGACCTAGAGCAGTTTTTCATATGTTTGTTAGCCTTTTGGATCTCCTCTGTAGTGAATGTTTTGTTCATATTCTCTGCCCATTTTTGGATGGGGTCATTTGCTTTTTTGGTGCTAAGTTTCCGGAGCTCTTTATATATTTTGGTGATTAGTCTCTTGTCTGATGTATGTGAAGATCTTCTCCCATTCTGTGAGGGGTCTCTATGTTTGTTTAATAGTTTCTTTGGATGTGCAGAAGCTTTTCAATTTGATGTAGTCCCATTGGTTTGTTTCTGCTTTAGTCTTCCTTGCAATTGGGTTTGATTCATCAAAGATGTCCTTGAGGTGTAGGTGGGAAAGTGTTTTACCAATGTTTTCCTCTAAGTATTTGATTGTTTCTGGTCTGACATCTAGGTCTTTGATCCATTTGGAGTTGATTTTTGTTTCTGGTGAGAAAAAGTGGTTCAATTTCATTCTTCTGCATGTTACAACCCAGTTTTCCTAGCACCATTTATTGAAGAGAGCCTCCTTTTTCCATTTAATCCTTTGGGCCCCCTTATCAAAGATTAGATGCCCATAGGTGTTGGGATTTATTTCTGGGCTTTCAATTCTGTTCCACTGGTCTGTGTGCCTATTTTTGTTCCAGTACCATGCTGTTTTGATGATGATGGCTTTATAATATAGTTTAAGGTCTGGGAGTGTGATGCCTCCACTTCTGTTTCTTTTCCTCAAGATGTTTTTGGCAATTCTAGGTGTTTTCAGGTTTCAGATAAATTATTGTAGTATTTGATCTATTCTCTTAAAGAAGATTGGTGGAACTTTGATGTGTATTGCATTAAATTTGTATATGGCTCTGGGGGTAATATTCATTTTGATGAGATTTATTTTTCTAATCCATGAGCATGGGATAGCTTTCCATTTCTTGGTATCAGTTTCTATTTCCTTGAGTAGCGACTCATAGTTTTCAGCATACAAGTCTTTCACTTCTTTGGTCAACTTTATTCCTAGGTATTTGATTGATTTTGCTGAAACAGTAAATGGGAGTGATTTCTGAATGTCTTCTTCTTCAGATTTAGTGTTTGCATAAAGAAATGCCAGTGATTTTTGTACATTGACTTTGTAGCCTGATACCTTGCTATATTGCCTAATAATTTCCAGTAATTTTCTGCTGGATTCTTTAGGTCTTTCTATGTATACTATCATATCATCTGCAAATAGTGAGAGCTTGACTTCTTCCCTTCCAATCTGTATTCCTTTGATTTCTTTCTCTTGCCTGATTGCTATGGCAAGAACTTCCAATACTATGTTGAAGAGTACCGGTGACAGTGGACAGCCCTGTCTAGTCCCTGATCTGAGGGGGAATGCTTTCAACTTCTGTCCATTGAGTATGATGTTGGCTGTAGGTTTGCTATATATAGACTCCACTATCTTGAGGAATTTCCCATCTATTCCCATTTTTTGTAGAGTTTTGAGCATGAATGGGTGTTGGATTTTGTCAAAGGCTTTCTCTGCATCTATTGAGATAATCATGTGGTTTTTGGCTTTGATTTTATTGATGTGGTGAATGAGATTGATTGACTTATGGATGTTGAACCAGCCTTGCATTCCTGGGATGAATCCCACTTGGTCGTGATGAACAATCTTTTTGATATGTTCCTGTATCCGGTTGGCCAAGATCTTGTTTAATATTTTGGCATCTATGTTCATCAGAGATATTGGTCTGTAGTTTTCCTTTTTTGTTCTGTCCCTATCAGCTTTTGGTATCAGAGTGATGTTGGCTTCATAGAAGGTGGAAGGGAGTATTCCTGTTTCTTCAATCTTATGGAAAAGCTTAAGCAGTATGGGTACTAATTGTTTCCTGAAAGTTTTGTAGAATTCGTTTGTGAAGCCATCTGGTCCAGGACTTTTGTTGTTGGGGAGATTTTTAATAACGGTTTCAATTTCTTTGTCTGTGATTGGTGCATTTAGATTTTGTAGTTCTTCTTGGTTCAGTTTTGGAAGGGCATATGCTTCTAGGAATTGTTCCATTTCTTCCAGATTCTGTAGCTTGGTGGCGTATAGTTCTTCATAGAAGTTTCGCAGGAATCTCTGGATTTCTGTGGTGTCAGTTGTGATATCTCCTCCATCGTTTATAATTCTATTAATTTGAGTCTTCTCTCTGTTTGGTGAGTCTGGCTAGGGGTTTGTCAATTTTGTTTAATCTTTCAAAGAGCCAACATTTGGCTTCATTGATCTTTTGTATGGTTCTTTTATTTTCTATGTTGTTATTTCTGCTCTAACTTTAGTGATTTCTGTCCTTCTGGTTGCTTTAGGGTTCCTTTGTTCCCCTTCCTCTAAGTCCTTGAGGTGTGCAGTAAGGTCGTTCATTTGAGCTTCTTCTTGGTGTTTAATATGTGATTGTATGGCTATAAGTTTTCCTTCTCAGTACTGCTTTAGCTGTGTCCCAAATATTTTGATAGGTTGTGTCTTCATTTTCATGTGTTTCCAGGAACATTTGAACTTCCTGCTTGAGTGAATCTCTGACCCAGTGGTTCTTAAGGAGTATGTTGTTTAGTTTCCAAATTCTGTGACTTTTAATAATTGTCTGTTGGTAAATGTTAGTTTTACTCCACTGTGGTCTGAGAAGATACTTGGGATGATTTCAATGTTCTTCAATTAATTGATGCTGTCTTTGTGGCCTAACATGTGGTCTATCCTTGAGTATGTGTTATGTGGATTTGAAAAGAAGGTGTATTCCAGTTTTTTGGCATGAAGAACTCTGAAAATGTCCAAGAGGTCTATTCTGTAAATCTCTTCATTCAATTCTCTTGTATCTTTATTGGTTCTCTGCTTTGTTGATCTGTCTAAGTGTGAGAGTGGGGTATTGAAGTCTCCCACTATTATTGTATTACTATTGATGTATTTTTGAAATTCTTTCAGTAGGTGCTTGATGTATTTAGATGGTCCCTCATTGGGTGCATAGATGTTAATAATTGTTAAGTCTTCTTGGCTGATTGATCCTCTAATCATTATGTAATGTCCTTGTCTATCTTTTATTACTTTATTTAATTTAAAATCTATCATGTCTGAGATGAGAATGGCTGTTCCTACCCTTTTTTGTGGTCCGTTAGCCTGTATGATAGTTTTCCATCCTTTCACTTTAAGTCTGTGTTTATCTTGTTGTGACAGATGGGATTCTTGCAAGCAGCATATGGTTGGGTTATGTTTTATGATCCATCCCCCCACCCTGTGCCTTTTGATGGGTGAGTTTAAGCCATTGATGTTTATTGATATTATGGATTTAATGTATTGTAGTGCCATTGTTCAAAAAATATTTGTTTGCTATGATATATTGCAAGTATTATAGTCATGTTCTTGTTTATAAGAGGTCTTTTAGAACCTCTTTCAGGGCCAGCTTGGTGATGGTTGCCTCCTTTAACTGTTGTTTGTCTAAGAAGGTTTTGATCCCTCCATCTAGTTTGAATGAAAGTCTAGCAGTATATATTATCCTTGGTTGAAACCCTTTTTCATTCAGGGCTCGATAGATATCTTGCCATTCCCTTCTGGCTTTTAGAGTTTGAGTGGAGAAGTCTGCAGATAATCTTATGGGTTTTTCCTTTTATGTAACTTTTTGTTTCTCTCTTGCAGCCTTTAGGATCCTTTCTGTATCCTTACTTCTTCTCATTGTGACTATTATGTGTCTTGGTGTCTTCATGTCTGGGTTGATTCTGTTTGGTACTCTCTGGGCTTCTTGAATCTTGATGTCCTGTCTGTTATTCAGGTCTGGGAAATTTTCTTCTATTATTACCTCTAGAATGTTTGCTTCCCCTTCCTTTCTTTCTTCCTCTGGCAGGCCAATTATATGAATGTTACTTCTTTTGAGATCATCCCATATGTCTCTTTTGTTGGTTTCAGTGTCTCTCAATCTCTTTTTAAGCTCTTTAACCTCTTTCTTCGTTTTCTCTAACTCATCCTCTGTCTGACTAATTCTGTTTTCTGCTTCTGTTAGTATGCTTTCCCTTGTCTCTGCTTCTTTCTCCATTACAGCTATTTCAGCTTTCAGTTCTCTAATTGCCTCAAGATAATCAGTATTTTCCTTGGGGGTCTCAACTGTTGTTTCCCTAATACTGCCATTCTTTTCCTCCAATGTTGTTTTCATTTCTGTGATTAATAAATTTATTATTGCTTGCATACTTTTCTTATCTATGGTTACTTCTGGCTGATTTGTTGTTTCTTCTGGGATCTTGTCTTCATTCATTGGAGTAGCAGTTTTATTTATTTTTGATCTACTCGTTTTTTTGATTTATGTGTTTCTTTTTTTTTTATGCTCTGTTGTTCCTCATTTGTTGTGTCTTGAGTACAAGTAACACTGTACTAAATACCTTTATGACAATTGCACTCACCAACCTCAGGAATTACAGTAGAAACTGAAGCAAGTATTGAAGCAGTTTAATCATTACCAGTTAGCCAATTTCTCCAGTCCGTGAATAAAAAAAATCCCAGTGAAGAAGAAAGAGAAAAGAAAGGATAGCAAGATTAGTCAGTTATGCAAATCTACTATCTACTGTATATTCTGGGGGTAACAAGAGGGGAAAGGGAACTAGAGCAGAGATACACACATAGAGAGTCCTCTCTGAGTCAGATTTCTTCCCCAAAATAATTCACAAATTCAGAAAGGCAAAGAAGAAGGAAAAATAGTTTGACAAGATAAAAAAAAAAAGATGCAAGAGAGAGAAAAGGGAAAAGATAAGAAAAAGAGCTGTAATTAAAGAGCAGTGAAAGGAAATTCCCAAATGTGTATCAGTGAATTCAAAAAAGCACACTGTTTGTTGGTGTGGGGGCTGGGGGCTGTGACTTTGGAAGCTGTAGGATTAAGGAAGAAAGGATGACAAGAATGAGAAAAAGGAAAAAAAAAGAATGAAAGAGAGAGAGAGAAAAAGAAACAGTTAAGAAAAAGAACAGTCATAAAAGGGCACTGAAAGGAAAGGGTTTTTTTTTATGTATTTATTTTTAATTATTTAATTAGCTTTGCGGGGTGAGGTGGGGGGGTTGGCTACTTAGAAAGAAAAAAGGCCAGAGGTTTCAGAAGGGTATAGTCTTAGAATTAATGATACTCCCTGGTGGGACAGGGGATCCTGCTAGGAGCTGGACCCCAGGGAATGGTTATGGAGGGTGCAGGGAAGGAGGTATGCTTAGAAATTAAAAGGAAGAAAAAAATTTGTTCCCCCTTTTTTCCTACTCTAATTCTTAACCCAAATTAAGTTATAGTCACCTCCTTGGTGTCACCACTAGGACCCCTTATTGGCGACCTACTAAAGGCAGAAAATCCTACCGTTTCCAGGAGATGTGGTCAGAGCTCAGCCACTAGCAGCTTCTCAGTCCGCCATCTTCCGAGAACCCCTGGTTTCTTATTTCTCAGAGTCCTTGGTTGTAACTAGAGCAGAGGGCATGATGAAGAGAGTGTAACTAGGTACTGTTATAAAACCAGCTGGTGACACCTCTTGAAAGCATGTTTATAGTCAACGGTAAAATACCGTAGTTTGTACACATGTAACATTTCTCATTTGCATATAACAATTCAAACCCCTCTGCCACCAGGTTCCAGGACCTGAACCCTCCCACTTCCAACCCCAGAGTCTTTTACTTTGGTGCAATACACCAACCCCAGTCCAGTTTCGGCTTTGTGCTTATTATTTTTTTTTCGACTTGATGTTTTCATTATTATAGTGATGTAATAATGATTGACAAGATTGTGGGAAAAGAGGGGTGTAATTCATGCTATTCCCACCACCAGAGTTCCATATCCCCTCCCCTTCCACTGGAAAGTTTCCTATTCTTTATCCCTCTGGAGTATGGACCCAAGATTATTATGGGATACACGAGATGGGAAGTCTGGCTTCTGGAATTGCTTCTCTGCTGGACATGGTCGTTGAGAGGTGGATCCATCCCCCAAGCCTGTCTCTCCCTTTCTCTAGTGGTGTATTCCTCTGCCTAGGGAAGTCAGGCTGATCAGACTGTGTTTTTATATTTATTCAATGCTAATTTCCTAACCTCTGCACACAGTAGTTTTAGTGGGCACCATTAGTAGTATCTTTTGTATCTGCCTGAGTTCTATGGTGTTCAAAGAAGAGAAGGTATGCACTTAAACATTTGGAGGTTGACATTTGTGTTCCTAGTAGCTCTTTCTACCTTTCTGCATCATCAGATTCATGCCAGCCGTCGTTCCTTCCTTTAGCCATCCCTTGGTAGAGATAGTAAAAGTTTTCTCTGTCCCAGATTCATGCTCATAAATGGGATTCTCCTAAGCACTCAAGTGCAGCTTACCTCTCTAATAATTTCAGTACAAATAAATACTAATGTACTGTACCAGTGATTCTCTTTGAAATACAAAAATCATATTTTCCAGATATATACAGTATAGGGAGTAAAATGATGATTCCCAAATATATATATATATATATGTATGTATATATGGATAGATAGATTAGATGCAGATATATATCTGTATCCAAATCTCTGGAAATGTAAATATGGGGAGACAGACAGGACAGAGAGGTACCTGCCACACTTCTTCACCACTCGTGAAGCTTTCTCCCTGAGGTGGGGGCCTGGGACTTGAACACAGGTCCTTGTGCATTGTAGCTTATGCACTCAACCAGGTGTGTTACACCTGCCTCCCCCAAGCTCTTATATCCTTACAACTTTCAATACCATTATGAACCATTATTTTCAGCACAGTGCTACACTGCATGTATATGACTGATCTTTAAAAACAATGATAAACACAAATCAGAAATCAAACCTAAAATATAGAAATCGAAGAGCCTTCCCTGGATCCCATCAGAAAGAGAGGGAATGGTAGGAGAAATTTGAAATGCAGAGTGAACTGATCTACTCATGCTATCTTTGAAGAGAGGCAAAGCTCTCAGTGAGGCTGAGGGTGTGGGTGACATACAACAACTGGGAACAACAGAAAGGAATGTGATGACCCTGAATTTTAGCTTTGTAAAACCCTCTAGAAGAACTTAAAGTTTTATTGTTTTAGACAGCTAGATGAATAGAAATCTTTATTATTATTATTATTATTATTTAGTCACAGGTGATCTCTAGGAGGAGTTTTAACTAGAAATATATTTTGTCAGAATCACAATCTAGTGCTGGATTGGTTTCTACATTTAAAGTAAATACGTCCAATTTTTTTTTTCTTCCAAACACTGCTGCCTTCTGACTTATGGTGATGCTGAGGATTGATTGAACTTGTGGCAATTGGTGCATTAGGAAGGAAGTGTTATCCATAACCATTATGCCATCTCCCCAGCCCACCCAATGTGTATTTGCTTAATGCCTCTCTGAATACAGTACAATCATTCAACGATTTGGAGCTTTGCCTTACACAATAAGAAAATAAAAATGTGTCCTTTAACATGTAACTCACACATACATACGTACATTTTTTTTAATTCTGTAAACATCAGAGGTTGTACTTTCTTATTAACTGTCAGGTGTTTAAAATCACTAGGAAGATGGCACAAAGATAAAAGTGATCTAATAAGGCAAGAACTGACAATGTATACAATTTGGTTTTAGAAATATATTGAAGGGACTGGGGAAGCTACATAATGGTTATGCAAAAGATGTTCACGCCTGTGGCTCTCAGTCCCCAGGTTCGATTCTCAGCGCCATCATAAGTCAGATTGAAGGACACTGTGATCTTTAATCAGATCAAACCTCTAACTTTAAAAGAATAACTCAATTTAATTTATTATGCTTTCCCTCATATAAAGATGATAGAGAAATAAAACAAAACTCCCAGGAGAACAAAGAAAATACTTTAAATTATGATAAGAAATAATTAACTACAAAAGGATAGAAGATAGTGGGGCCAGCTGCTAGCATACCTACTTGAACACACACATTGCTTGTGTGTGTGTGTGGGGGGGGCTTCCTGAGTGGTGAAGCAGGTCTGCAGGTGTTCTCTCTCTCCCCCTCAATTATATTCACTTATTTTATATAGACAGCAAGATATCAAGAGGAAAGAGGGAGATAGAGAGGAAGAAAAGGTCCAGGCAGCAGGCGGTAGTGCAGCATGTTAAGCACATGGTGCAGAGCACAAGGACCCTATTAAGATTCCCTGTTCCAACCTCCAGCTCTCTACCTGTAGGGTGGTCTCTTCACCAGTGGTGAAGCAGGTCTGCAAGTGTCTGTCTTTCTCTCCCCCTCTCTGTCTTCCCCTCCTTTCTCTGTCCTATCCAACAACAATGACAGCAGCAACAACAAGGATAAACAACACATGTAACAAAAGAAAAAAAAAAAGCCTCCAGGAACAGTAGATTTGCAGTGCAGGCACCAAGTTCCAGCAATAACCCAGGAGGCAATAATAATAAATAAGAAAAAATGTTTAAAAAGAGAGAGGGATAGAAACAGGGAGACATCTGCAGGACTGCTGTACCATTCATGAGGCTTTCCTTCTGCAGGTGGGGACTGAAGCTTGAACCCAGGTCCTTGCACATTCAGACATGTGCACTCGACCGGGTGCACCACCACTTGCCCCCCTCAAACTCCCTCTCTATCACCTCCTCCTCTCTCAATTCCTCTGTGTCTTATCAATCAAACTAGAACTCCCCAACAGGAATAAGTGGCCATTGGAAAAAAAAAAACTAATTATCGTGCTGCCCCTCCATTGGCAGGTTATTTATTCTATATTCTCTCTGGGATTGTGGAACAAAGGTCTCTAAGAGACACAAAAGGTGGGGTGTCTGTCTTCTGTAATTGCTTCTCCCTTGGACATGGGCATTAGCAGGTCCATCCATACCCCCAGGCTATTTCTAACTTTCCCTAGTGGGGCAGTGTCGGGCTGAGCTTCATTGACGGGAGACAGACGACCCGGGACTCATAGCTGGGTTGTACGCAGTATCTTTTTATTCATGCAGGACTCAGCGCAATCTATACCAAGCTAAGCTAAACTAAAACTACAAACAATCTTGTCCTTATAAATATACTAGCCCAGTAGGGTGGGAACAGGATGCGACGCAGAGAGGGTGGAGAGAAAAGTGACTGGTGAAAATCAGAGTGTGACAAGGAGGGGGGGGGGGAGCAAAAACATATCATGAACCAGTGGGGATTGAACCAATGCCCTGCAGTGGTTATGTAAATATAATACAGTGGTTATGTAAATATAATACAGTGGTTATGTAAATAGAATGAAGTGGTTATGTAAATAGAATAGTGTTAAGCAGGGGGGATTAAACCAATGAAACAGAAGGGGTTTTTAGAAGCATACCAACAGGGCAGAGCTCTGAGGAGGTGGGGTTCCAGGACACAATGGTGAGGTCTTCTGTCCAGTAAAGGCAGACCTAGTCAGTCTGAAATAATTAGTGCTTGAGAATAGTATCAGGGATTTTAATGCTTAAAATTAGATGAAAGATTGGGGAAAAAATGTATAGAAAAGTCATCAAATGGAGGGCTGAGGAGATAGCATAGTGGCTATGTGGAAAAAAAAAACACACAAAACTTCATGCATGAGGCACTTAGGTCTCAGGTTCAACCCTGGGTACCACTATAAGCCAGAGATAATGAGTGTTCTGGTGAAAAAATAAATGAAAGTCAGCAAATGGCGTGAAATCTGAAGAAACTTCTCTACACACTCTAAATGAGTATAGGGATTTTTTGTTTGTTTGTTTGTTTTTTAATTTTGTATTTGTTTATTTTTATATTACAGAATTACATGTCAACAGGGGTTTGAATCCACATTATTCCCACCACTAGAATTCTTAATCTTCAGCCTCACCCCCTTTGTAGCCCACCACAATTCCCCTAAGGTTGTAGACATGGGCCAACCATCTTCTCTATAACTATCTGTCCACATTTATACATAGTTGCCCCTTCTTGTTCTGATTCAATCCTCTCTTCCCCTTTGAGCCACTCATAGTATCATAACTATTTCCATATGTCCCTCTCCTTTTCCTTCTCTCTCTGGGTGCTGATGGAGCTGGAGAGCAGAGCTCTATTATTTTCATCCTATCACTTCTCCCCACTGGGAGTCTGGATCAAGGTTGTTTATGGGGAGCAGAACGCAGGAGTTCCACTGAGCCTGGGTGTTGACAGGTCTATTTATACCCCCATCCTGTTTCTATCTTTCCCTAGTGGGTCAGAGCTCTGGATATGTGAGGGTCCAGGACACACTGGTGAGGTCATCTGCCCAGAGAAGGTGGGGTGGAGTCATAGCATCTGTAACTTGGTGTTTGAAAGGTGGCATGACCTAAGTTGAGACAAAATGGTTAATGAACATGATAGGGTAGAAAAAAGCTAGGAAACCCATTTTAGGCATGTTCCAGGGGGCACACAACAATGGTAGTTTTGCTAGCATTGTTAGCAACAAGCTGTTGTATGCTTTACATTGGGTTCTAGTTCTCCCCCGCCAAGAGAATTAGATCAGTCCAGTTAATTTCGCTGGCCCGCTTGGCCCCGCCCCTAGGAAACCTGCCAGAGTTCCAGAGTGACATCTAGGGTTTCGGGGGTGTGCCATGGTAGTCATGCCATCTAGTGGGTGACGTCAGGGTGTGTAGGGGTTCAGATGGTTTTTCCGGGATTCCTGTGAAAGAAACACAAACAATCTGCTTCTCGTGGTTAATTTGAACTTGTAACAAGTTATAGGTTTGTTATAGTTGATACCTCGATGATTATAATTGGTTTAGAATTTCTTTATGATTTTATTTAAAGGTCATCTAATGTGACCTCCTGTAGCAGCCTCTACCGCAGGATCTTGAGACCAATTTTAGCTAAAATATGTATTTTAAACAGACTCAAATTGCTTAGAGAGTTAACGCATATTCGTGACAATGATTTTAATGTTTACAGTGCCAGATTGATGCCAGATCTGTTGTGGATTAATTTCCACAAGATAGTTTACAGGGCACCTTTGGGGGCCCTTCAAAGATGTCCTGTATATAAAATGTATATATTTTAGTTTTGGGAATGAATAGTCACGTTGAACATTTAGACTTTTACCTAAATAGTAAGTTACCTTAACAAATTAATTTTTACCTTGTCTGCTAAAAGTGTTAGCTGTAGGGTTACACTTTTGACCGTTAAGTTAGTGTTACCAAACTTGAGACATACCCATAAACATTTAGTTATAACAAACTGGAGGAAAAAGAACTTTTGTTATAAAAACACATTATTTAAAAACAAATTTAAATCTGTCATTAGTCACACAGTTTAAGACTAAACACTTACATATATACCAAAACTATATATAAAATTCAAAAAAGGGAGAAAGAAAAAAAAATTGGAATGTTTCTGGACGTCTCCAGAAACTTTGGCTGCGTCCAGCATTTTTATATAAAGCCAATTACCTTTTAGAGTACTCCAAGCAGATGGGTCATGCAAAAAAAATTTTTTTGTCATTCAACACACTCACTCACAAAAACAACTGTCCAGTTATAACATAAGACATACAGGGAAAGGGTAGGAGAGAGGTCTCTGTGAGCCAGATTTTGTAGGTTCTGCCATGTCGTATTACAGGTCCTGGGATGTATCCTGCATCTGGTCCTCTTGTAGTATTTCTTGTTCTTCAGGAATAACAGCGCCATCCTGCGGGTATTGTCGGACATGGCGGGCAGGAACCCAGACAGGTTTAGAGAAATTTTGAGGGAAAATGCATGCGAAACCCCTTCCCATGGTCAATAATGGGTTAGGACCTTTCCAAATTTTATCGAGTGGGTCTCTCCATTTGACCTTAATAGATGGGAGGGTAGATGGTGTTTTCCAGTGAAGAATAATAGGGGGTAAGGCCGAGTTATTGTAAATATTAAAGAGATTTAACGTAGTTAAGGCTTTTGCTAGCTGGATATTGGGGGGATATGTTCCTCCTTTATCTTTATTTAGTTGATCCTTCAGAGTTTGATGGGCCCTCTCGACAATGCCTTGTCCCTGTGAATTGTAGGGAATGCCTGTGGTATGAGTAATATTCCAGAGGGAACAAAAATCTTTAAATTGTTTACTTGTAAACATATGTGAATTGTCTGTTTTCAAAAATAATGGGACCCCCATAACGGCAAAACAAGAGAGCATATGGCTTACAAGCTTTTTAGCACTTTCTCCTGTCTGAGCTGTAGCCCACATAAATTTAGAAAAGGTATCAATTGAGACAAACACATATTTTTGTTTGGTATGTGGGTGACATCAATTTGCCAAATAGCATTAGCTTTTAAACCTCAGGGGTTAACCCCAAGGGTCTGGATAGCAGGTGTCTTTATGAGACTTGCACAAGAAGAGCATGTAGCGAGGATATGTTTTAACTGTGGTACAGGAACATCAGGGAATCGAGCTCGAAGGCCTTTAAGATTAACATGGGTTAGAGAATGAAAATTAGCAGGATCAGAGACAGAGACTGGGAAAGTTCCTGTGGAGGCAAGGCGGTCAACTGCGGCATTCCCTTTGGACAGGGAACCAGGAAGAGGGCTGTGGGAATGAAGGTGTTGAATATACAGTGGTTGGGTTCGAGAACAGAGCATAGAGGCGATTTGAATCAAAAGAGGGGAAAGTGGGTTGTCATCAATTTTCACATAAGAACGAGCAAGCCATAGAAGTAAGTTAACAGTATACACACTGTCAGAAAAAAGGTTGAAGGATTCTGGTACAGCTTTTAGTGCAAGAAAAACAGCATAAAGTTCCTTGTACTGAGGGGAATTCTCAGGAAGCTCAGTAAAGAGAGGTTTAGGGGGTTGTTTGTCTGGGTAATATATAAGGGCAGCAGCTCCCCTTTTTCCACCATCAGTAAAGATTGTAGGAGCAGAGGGAATGGGATCCCGAGAGAAAAGTTTAGGTGCTAGTAGAGGTAGAAGAGGTAAAGAAGCTATCAATTTATTAGAAGGAAAATGGTTATCTATTTGTCCTGGAAACCCCACGAAGCTTATGGCAAAGTGGGAATGATGGCGTATAAGCCACTCTGTATCTGTGAGAGAAAAGGGCAGAATGATTAAATCCGGTTCCTTCCCTAAGACCTGCACAGACCTATTTCTCCCTTGGCGAACCATGAATGCTAACGCGTCTATCTCAGTGAGGAGTCTTGGAGCTCCTCCTACTGGCATGTGAAGCCATTCGAGAACCCCATGGTCTTGCCACAGTGCCCCTACTACTGTGGGGGTGGAGTTGAAGATTAGAAGGTTTACCGGAGAGGAGGTAGAGAATCGAACAAGGTGCATGTCCTGGAGGGCCTGGTTAACCCTTTCCAGTGCCAAGGAGGCCTCAGGAGTTAACTTACGTTTTGAAGAGGGCTGTTTGTTTCCTTTCAATAGGTCAAACAGTGGTTGGAGGCAGCTTGTGGGCAGATAGAGATACTGCCTAAGCCAATTTAAATTTCCTAGAAAACTTTGTAAAGAAGCAAGAGTAGGTTAGAAGGGAAGGTAACATTAGGTTTTAAGGGACGAATTTGCATTAGAGAAATCTCTGAACCACAACTAAGACAGTACAGATTTAAATTCGTGTTTAAAATGACATGTCTTCATAACAAGGGTTTCTCTCCTTGTGTATTAATGACCATGTTTATGTATATGTTTAAAGTTTGGTAAACAGTAACTTTAAGGCTAAATTCTTACTAGTCAAAGTTAAATGAAAAAGGTTTTCAATGTAATTCTCATAAAGATAAAATTAACTTACATTTAAAGTCTAAGGTAAAAATTAGTTAACAAGCAATATATTTTAACTAAGTTGGTCTAAACAAAAGGTTAAATAGACTTGTTGATATGTAAAACTCTCCATTACCTTCTCTATCAGAAATGGTAGATCGCACAATGGCTATGCTAATTATTCTCATGCCTGAGGTTTCCTTTCCTGAGTACAACGTGACTCCATCTTGAATGGGTGTAACAAAAGGTTAAAAGACGTTGATATGTAAAAGTCTCAAATTCCTTCTCTATTAGAAACGTTGGATCGTGCAGTAGATATGCTAATAACAAGTTTTGTTTCATAGTAAGTAAATTGCAGCCAGCTGCCTTTGGGATTCTAGGCCGTTCCCCGCCCCCATGCAAATGCCCGTCGAAGAAAGTATGCCCCCCAGAGGCAAGAAATGTTTTTTTTAAGCTGATAAAGTTTAGCCCACAGAGGCAGATATGGCCCCCTCAGGCTTTCCCTTGGCAACACGCTGGTTCTTGTTATTTGCTTGCATGTTTCTCCATGTTTGTGCCAGTTTCTTTTTTAAAAATGCCTGTATGATATATGTTTCTGTTCACCCCACACCCTTGATACTGTAGCCATTTAGTTAAAAGAAAAGGGGGAATTGTTGTATGCTTTACATTGGGTTCTACTTCTCCCCCGCCAAGAGAATTAGATCAGTCCAGTTAATTTCACGGGCCCACTTGGCCCCGCCCCTAGGAAACCCGCCAGAGTTCAGAGTGACAGAGTTCCTGGGTTCCTGAGTTCCAGAGTAAGAGAGAGTGCTTGCGCCACTGCAAAGAGACAGCAGAGTTCTGTTTGGTGATTAGTTTGTCTTAGTTTATGAATCGTTGTTCCTGAATAAAGAAATACAACTTCCCTGCCCAGCCGTTGTCTCCGCGTCTCTGTTACCTGCCCGTGAAGCTAGCCCACCCGGCAAGAGCCTTCTGGAAATTTTAACAACAACAAGCAAAGAATGTATCATATTTGTCATTTAAAATACATATATTTAGGGGGCTGGGTAGTGGTGCACCTGGTTTGTCCGGCTGAGCTTCACTGATGGGAGATAGATGACCTGGGACTCATGGTTGAGCTGTAGGCAGTATCTCTTTATTCATGCGAAATGCAGCACAATCTAAGCCAAGCTGAGCTAAACTAAAACTAACAATCCTGTCCTTATATATACTTTCCAAGTAGGGTGTGAACAGGATGTGAAGTAGGGTAGAGAGAAAAGTGACTTGTGAAAATCAGGGTGTGACAAGGAGAGGGGGCGGAGCAGGCAATAATTCTACCACTGAACCACCAATGCCCTGGAAGGAGGGTGGTGCATAGTTAGTGATTTATGTAAATAGACTGCAGCTTTGTGTGGGATCAAACCAATCCCATACAGGCATACTGGTGCTTAGTTAAGCAGGATTAGAGACAGAAGCCAGGGGGAGCTGGCATATTACCCAACACTGGTTAAGCGCACATGTTACAGTGCTCAAGGATCTGAGTTCAAGTCCCCAGCCCCCACCTGCGGGGGGAAGTTTCACAAGTGGTGAAGCAGGGCTCAAGGTGTCTCTCTGTCTCTCTTCCTCTCTTTCTACCCTTTCCCTCTTGATTTCTGGCTGTCTCTATCCAATAAATAAAGATAATAAAATGTTTAAAGAATACATATATTTAGGAACTCTTCTAGGTATTGAACATAGAGGCTTACATGAAAAAAAAATGCCCCAAGTCCCTTGAGTTTTTAAATAAATTGGCAGAACAATAAATAAGTGAATGGTACATTTATGAGAATATTTAAGGTGAACTTTTGAAATGAAGAATGGCTGGAAAATCACAGTCACCTTACCACTGAACCATTAATATGACACTGTTGACAGATGGCACTGGAAGTAAGACCTTAAAGGGATGATTTCAGCCTTACTGAGCTTGAAAAGAAAAATGACTGGTAAGTTTTCTGGTAGGAAGAAAAGGGAGATAGCATTAGACCATTTACAGGACACATCAGGTCAGTGCTCTGTGAGATTTCAGCTTTACTAGTGAGTGGTAGAGTTGGATGGTATAAGAGAGAAGAATCAGAGTTGAAGCCCAGGATTTTAAACCCCCGTAAGGAATTTGCAAATCGTTCAACTTAGATAGAAGTTAAGGTAATGGATTTATCATGTGAATTATTTTATATATATATATATATATATATATATATATATATATATATATATATATATATACATACTATATTTATATTAGAGAGACACCTGCAGCTCTGCTTCACCAATCACAAGTCTTTCCCTCTGCAGGCAGAGACCGGGAGTCAAACTTGGAGTCAAACTTGGCTCCTTCTGCATTGTGACCTGTGTGCTCAATTGAGTGTGACACTATGCAGCCTCCTTGACTTATGTTTTATATTATGTATATGTATGTTTGATGCATCACATTAGTATCTATAGACAGACCAAGCTCTTAACTCTTCCTATGGAGAGCTCTTCCAGTTAATCCCAGGAATATTTTCACTGTAGATCCAGACACCTTACTAGTGGCATAAAGGAAAACATATATACTTGAGGGATTATCATTCTTTTTTAAATTGTATTTATTTATTTTCCCTTTTGTTGCCCTTGTTGTCTTTTTATTGTTGTTGTAGTTATTATTGTTGTTATTGATGTTGTCGTTGTTGGATAGGACAGAGAGAAATGGAGAAAGGAGGGGAAGACAGAGAAGGGAAGAGAAAGACAGACACCTGCAGACATGCTTCACCACCTGTGAAGTGACTCCCCTGCAGGTAGGGAGCCGGGGCCTTGAACTGGAATCCTTAAGCAGGTCCTTGTGCTTAGCGCCACGTGTGCTTAACCCACTGCGCTACTGCCCGACTCCTGATTATTTTTTTTTAAATGTATGTTTGTTGTACGATTTTGGAAATTGTGTAAACCAAAATTAGCAGTGTGCTTGCTGTACCTCAAATGAGAATAATTTAGCAGCTTTGTTCTGTTTCACTCACAGTTAAAATATATTTGCTTTATTTTGCTTCACACATAAAAATTGGTAATACAAAAATTATCATTAAGTGCTGCTGCTGAAGAGACTTTAAAGAAGATGAAAAAATATTGCTCTATTTTGCTTTTACATCTTGCAGCTTTGGCGTCATAGAACATTTTGGCAAAAAATATTTGCCTAGCAACATGCACATTGTTTTTAGACCACTGTGCATCCATGCTGTACCAAGGACATATATTAAGCACTTATTAACCAAAGAACACAAAACTTAACTTCCCCTCCCATCCAGTCATATGATAAGGTTTAGCTTAGGAGTATGCTTGTGTAAAAGGATGCTTGTTTCTTAGTTTTCACAAGAATGTTTATAAAGATGATGTCTGCAGGAAACTGAAGGTCGGGACACGTACTTGTACTTACATTCAGTCTGACAATCATGCTGTATCAGTGGAGTTTGATTTATAGCTTCTTTTCTAATGTCTTTTCTTAGCTTTATTTATTTATTAGATAGAGACAGCCAGAAATCAATATGAATGGGTGTGATAGAGAAGGAAAGAGACAGAGAAACACCTGTAAGAATGTTTCATTGCCTTCCCCCTGCTGGTAGGGACTGAGGGCTGGAACCCAGGTCATTGCACATTGTAACATATGCACTCAACCAGGTGTGCCACCTCCCAGCCCCAGTTACATCTTCTAAAATTCAGGAAATCTAGAATATTTAGTTTACTGGCTGATCACAGTAAAATACAAATGATTCAAGCCAAAAACCTCTTATGAAAATATGTCATAAGTGACTTTATTTTTATAGGACAGAGAGAAATGGAGAGAGGACAGGAAGACAGACGGGGGAGAGAAATATAGACACTTACAGACCTGTTTCACTGCCTGTGAAGGGACACTCCCGCATGTGGGGAGTCAGGGGGCTTGAACAGGGATCCTTAGACCGGTCCCAGTGCTTCATGCCATGTGTGCTTAACCTGCTATGCCACAGCCCTGCACCTGTGACATTTTTTAATCAGTTGTTTTCCCTCTGATATCTTTGAAGCTCCAGAAGTATGGCATTTTTTATTTGAGTGTCAGATTATGAAGTATGTGTGAATGTAGAAATAATTTGGACAGCTTTATGGAGATCTTGACTTATAATGTAATAAAATGAAGTGGATAGGTTGATTTGAACACTTTTAATGTGATTTATAATGTTTACACATGTTGGTTCTGGTTTCAGAAAATCCTCCAATTAATTTTAATAATATAAGAAATATACCCTCTTCAATATAAGGACACACATTTTAACAAAAAAATGAAATTTTGCCTATCAGTTATACAATAGACATCTATTGGATAGAGGTCAAAATGTACAATTATGTTCTTACCACCAATATTAAATATATAGTTTCAGAATTGAAATGTTAGAGAATAGAATACATTATGTATGTCCAGGAATACTGTTGTATCCTTAGAATAATGAGATCACTGGCTAGGAATAAGAATTACATTTATGGGAGTCAGGCAGTAGTGCAGTGGGTTAAGTGCATGTGGCACAAAGCAATCCTGGTTCAAGCCCCTGGCTCCCCATCTGCAGGGGAGTCGCTTCACAGGCGGGGAAGCAGGTCTGCAGGTGTCTATCTTTCTCTCCCTTTCTCTGTCTTGCCCTCCTTTCTCCATTTCTCTCTGTCCTGTCCAACAAGGATGACATCATCAACAACAACAATAAAAAACAAGGGCAACAAAAGTGAAAATAAATAAATAAAATATATTTTTAAAAAGAATTATATTTATGATACATCTAAATCTGGTGAATCATAGTCTGGGAGCACAAGGGGAAATTCTCCACCCTTGGGAGGTTCTTCTCATTATGGTAGAACAAATTAACAACAGACAGATTAGAGGAAATGAATACAGTTTGTCATATATATATATATATATATATATGGTACATGGTTATACATTTTAGAGTCAGCTAACACAAGTGCTTTGAGATAAGCCAAAATGAGCAGCATGAATTGTGGGTGATTTAAATCATAGGAAAAACTTCAGAAATAAGGACAAACACAATATAAGGCTTAGACTGGTTATGGTGTATTGTACCCAACAGGAGGAGGGGGTAGAGGAGTCTAGGATGGGGGGTTGGAGTCATGGTTCATGATGGTGGAAAAGGGCCTAGGTTTGGGGTCAGAGTTTTTCCAGACATATATCACAGGAAGACTAGTAATTGTGCAAATATGGGAGTTGGGCAGTAGCACAGCAGGTTAAGCACAGGTGGCACAAAACGCAAGGACTGGGTAAGGATCCTGGTTCGAGCCCCCAGTTCCCACCTGCAGGGGAGTCGCTTCACAGGCAGTGAAGCAGGTCTGCAGGTGTCTTTCTCTCCCCTTCTCTGTCTTCCCCCTCCTCTCTCCATTTCTCTCTGTCCTATCCATAAACGACATCAATAACAACAGCAACAATAAAAACTATAAGGGCAACAAAAGGGAAAATAAATAAATATAATTTAAAAAAATGTACAAATATGCTGTTTCCATTAACTCCCCAATAAAATAAGCAAGAAAGCTAAGCAACAAACATGTATGTTGGTATTATTTGGTCAATTGTTGTAGAATCAGATGATGTTGTGCGCGGGCTGCGGAGAAGAGAGAGGGGGTCCAGAGCAAAGAGGAAACACAAATCTTTATTTGCCCTGGCACCTCAGAGTTGGGTGCTAGAGAGGCAGGTTGGGCCACGTGGAGGTAGCGAAAATGGCCGCCTCACGCAGTAACCTTTCCTGCTTCTGAACACCAGAGTGGAGCGCTGGCAAGAGAGCAAGGTGTGGAAGAAGAAAGGCTTTTATAGGAGTAGCTTTCACGAGAATGGGAAGGGGGAGGAGTAACCATAGCACTCCAGGATAGGATAATAACTCTCGTGAGAATGGGAGGGGGGAGGAGTAATCCAAAGCACTCCAGATATCATGGGGATATAGACAGTGTCCTGAGGGCATAACATGGCGGAACAGGCACTCCCAGAATGTCCCAACCCTCACGGGAACTAGTAGCCTGAGAGGAAAACATGACAGATGTGAATGCATCTGCACAATTTCCCAGCATCTCCCCCTTTCCTTTTATCTAATGCCCAGGGCAACAGTGTGTAAAGTCTATGAACTACTCAGGGTCAGTCTATGTAAAACCAGCAACGTGAAGGGAAGAAAGCTGCTGTAAAATTGTCTAAAGTGTCCAAAGGGTATACCAGCAAGTCCGATAGAAGTCTCAGTCCAAAGGGGGAGAAATGGCAGGGGATGAAATGCTGCATGAGGAAGGTCAGCCTCTGGAATTCTGCTTTTCTGTAGAGGGTGAGCTGGAACCACCAAAACGTGACAGGTCAAAGCAGAAGCAGGAAAGGTAGACAGGCAATAAAAAAGTTCTGTCCTTGGAGTCTGTGAATCAGGTTCTTCAGATCATGTCAGGTAACATCTAGGGTTTCAGGGGGTGTGCCACTGTAGTCGTGCCATCTAATGGGTGATGTCAGGGTGTGCAGGGGTCCAGATGTTTTTTTCCGGGATTCCTGTGGAAGAAACTCAAATAATCTGCTTCTCGTGTTTAGCAGGGCATCTGATTTAAATTCTTTATAGAAAAAGAGGTTTGGTGCCTTGACCAACTGAGTATTGGAGTATTGGGGGATGTATCTTTCCTATTCATTTATGATTCTATTTTATATTATTTGTCATGGTAGTCAGCTGTTATCTGGAAGGTCCTGGGTGATTCATGGGAAAAAGAACTTATCTTTTAACAAAGACTCTAAGGTGTAGGGAAGCGGGACTATCATATCCCCCCCTTTTTTTTTGTATCTTGCCTTTGTTGCCCTAGTTGTTTTATTGTATGTAATTATATTATTGTTAATACTGATATTGTGGTCATTGGATAGAACAGAGAGAAATGGAGAGAGGAGGTAAAGAAAGAGAGGGGGAGGGAAAGACACCTGTAGACCTGCTTCACCGTCCGTGAAGTGATTCCCCTGCAGGTGAGGAGCTGGGGGCTCAAACTGGGATCCTCAAGCCAGTTCTTGCACTTAGCACCACCTGCACTAAACCCGCTGCGCCACCACCCAATTCCCAGGAACTACCTTTTAACATAAACTCTATGGCCATGCCAATTGCAACCTTGAGGGCACATGTGGCTCCCCACATGTCCCCCTGTCTTATATCATGTTTTGATGTTTGGCAGACTTTGTTTTGTGGCAGGGTGGACTGTGCCTGTCTTAGGTTGGGGAACAGCCTTCCGTCTTACCCGTCATTGGAACACCTGGTCATTTTTGCCCAGTAGTACCAGGTGCCCTGTCTTAGGTTGACTGGATAGCACTAGTTTCCTCTTACCCATCATTGGCTAGCCAGCCCTCTACATGGTAGACGTTCTGATGGAGGGTGGCAAATCCTCCACAGCAACTCAATATTCTGCCATGTCCAGCCTATGATAGTGAGTTTGTATAGGTTGCATCTTTATGGCATCAATATTTTGCTGCAAAAGGCCATGAGCTTGTTAAGAATTATAGGACCGTGGTCTGGGAGGTGTCGCAGTATATAAGGCGTTAGACTCTCAAACGTGAGGTCCCAAGTTCAATCCCTGGCAGCACATGTACCAGAAAGATATCTGGTTCTTTCTCTTTCCTCCTCTCTTTCTCATTAATGAGACAGGTAAGGAAGGGGGAATGTATCTATTGTATGAAGAGGTGGGATCATATCTCCAGTCTAAGGGAAGCAGTCAGTGGATGTGATGTCTAGGGGAACAGCCATTTGTCTTTGGGGGTAGTAAAGGATGTCCGTGGCATGGGTGATGTTATAAAGGGAAACATCTTTAAATTGTTGGCTGACAAAGAAGGCAGGCCTATGGTGGCAAGACAAGATACCCCAGTTAAGTTTACAAGAGTATGTGAATGTTGTTAATTCACATAGGTTGGATATGGAAGAACTTCTTACAGTTTACTACCTTACCATATGAACAGATGATTCCTCACATGAAGGCTTGATAGCTGTACTCACCTACTTGTGAAAAAAAATAATAAAACTTGTAACAAGTTAGAGGTTTACTATAATTGACTTTGGACTATAAGCAGACTCAGGTTACTTAGAGAGTTAATGCATGTTAGTGTCAATGGTTTGAACATTTAGAGTACTTCTGAGCAGATGGGTCATACAAAAATTTTTGGTCATTCAGCACACTCACTCACAAAACACTGGCCAGTCATAACATAAGACATTCAGGGAAGGGGTAGGAGAGAGGTCTCTGTGAGCCAACTTTTGTAGGTTCTGCCATGTCATATTATGGATCCTGGGATGTATCCTGCATCTAGTCCTCTTGTATTTCTTGTTCTTCAGGGATAACAGTGCCATCATGAGGGTATTGTCGGACATGGTGGGCAGGAACCCAGACAGGTTTAGGGTAATTATCAGAGAAAATGCATGAAAAACCTCTTCCCATGGTCAATAGAGGGTCAGGCCCTTTCCAAATTTTATCAAGTGGGTCTTTCCATTTGACCTTAATAGATGTGAGAGTAGATGTTGTTTGCCAGTGAAGAATAATAGGAGGTAGGTCCGAATTATTGTAAATATTAAAGAGATTTAATGTAGTTAAGGCTTTTGCTAGCTGGATATGGGGGGTACATTCCTCCTTTATCTTTATTTAATTGAGCCTTAAGGGTTTGATGGGCCCTCTCGACCTGTTCAAAATAAACAGTTGGAAACCTGGCTTCTGCCTGCTGAGCTCCAGATTCATAAGCTCCTTCTCCAAAGCATCAGAATCCCATTCTACCTGTTTGTTACTATTTTCCTGCGACTGTCTAGAGAACTCATCATGGAAGCGTGCCTTCCACTGTAGGTAGAGGGGGTCTGGGAGTGCAGCACGAGTCAGATCTTTCCAATCTTGGGGTGTGTTAAGATGGTGATAAAAACTCCTTAAAACGGACTTGGTCCATGGAGCCTGCATTCCATCCTCCCTGACTGCTTGCCTGAGTGCTCCAATAATGTAGAGGAGTATGGCTGCCACGGCTGAGGGTTTTGTTTAGAAGGGGCCACGTTTACCGGGAAGGTGTGGATTTGGTCTGATGATGCTGGGGAGAGATCTACAGAAGTGGAAGGTGCCGTGGAAACTGCTGTTGTGGCAGGGGAAACTGAACACGTATCTACAGGGATGGAGCTCTTGGGGTGGACTGCAAATGGTTTAAGGTCCTTAAATGCTGAAAAAAAATCCTTTAACTCTCATATCTCAGCCACAAGGTCTCTTAATGAGGACGTATCAGCAGGGGGTGGGGTCAGAGAAGCAGAAGCCTCAGTGGAAGCCAAAACCAGGGCTGTAGGAGGGGGGCTAGAGAACCAGAAGCCTCAGGGGAAGCAGGGGGCAGGGCCAGAGAAGCAGAAGGAACTGAACATGTGTCTGCAGAAGGAGCCAAACATGTGTCTGTGGGGACAGCTAGGGGTGGGTTCAAAGGAGTGGCCGAACACGTGTCTGCGGGGGCAGTGGGGGGTGGGGTTGTGGAAGCAGAAGCTGCTGCAGAAGAAAGCAGACACGTGTCTCCAGGGGCAGCGGTTTTGGGGCTGACTGCAGATTGCTTAGGGTGTTTAAGTCTTAAGCAAATATCCTTTAACTCCCGTATCTCAGCCTCAAGGTCACTTAACCTTTTGGCAGGAGGCCTTGTACATATCCTGAAAATAGTAAATATAGCCATGAGAACCCACGGTGTAGCGAAAATTAAAGCGTCTCTGAGATCGAAAGCCTGTCCCAGGAGAGAAGGATAGAATGTCTGGGACACCTCCTCATAAAACGGAAAAATTCCCATGGTGGAGGGAAACGCGGGGCCACAGAGGCGGGTGGATGCCACTTACCTGTGTTTGGGTGGCTTTTCTGGACCTCAGGCTGGGCGTGAGTGCGGGACACGTTGAGCGCCAGATGTTGTAGAGCCAGATGTTGTTGTGCACAGGCCGCAGAGAAGAGAGAGGGGGTCCGGAGTGAAGAGGAAACACAAATCTTTATTTGCGCTGGCACCTCAGAGTTGGGTGCTAGAGAGGCAGGTTGGGCCACGTGGAGGTAGCAAAAATGGCCGCCTCACGCAGTAACCTTTCCTGCTTCTGAACACCAGAGTGGAGCGCTGGCAAGAGAGTGAGGTGCAGAAGAAGAAAGGCTTTTATAGGAGCAGCTTTAGCGAGAATGGGGAGGGGGAGGAGTAACCATAGCACTCCAGGATAGGATAATAACTCTCATGAGAATGGGAGGGGGGAGGAGCAATCCAAAGCACTCCAGATATCATGGGGACATAGACAATGTCCTGAGGGCATAACATGGCGGAACAGGCACTCCCAGAATGTCCCAACTCTCAAGGGAACTAGTAGCCTGAGGGGAAAACATGGCAGATGTGAATGCATCTGTACAATTTCCCAGCAGTCAGTGTTCACTTAGTTAATGCAAAGAGAGAGGTAAAGGCAACTCACAGGACTAGGAGGGGGTGACTCAAATGACAAGCAAGCACTCTGGATATTTGTCTTACCACAAGGAAGACTTCTTCCAGTTTAAAAAAAAAAGAAAAGAAAAAAGAAAAGGTTACCCTGATACATTTCAGTAATGCTGTTCTTGGTAGTTGAGGTAATAGCAACAATATCTCTTGTAACTTGCAGAAAGATGTCAATTGACCTTCAATTCACATGTCAGTGTGACTTATGTTGGGAGGAAAATCCATCTCTAAATTTAGTCTTGATTGCAGACAATATCAATTCGTGATGGGAGTGATATAAGAAACTACAGATGACAGCCACTGATTTGGTATCCCTTATTTCTCTACCTGCATAAAGTGATTTTTTAAAAGTTTATCAGAAAAGTTTGGGGGTAGGTCTAGTCATTAATAGAACATATTATTCAGGAAGTCATTAGAATTATTAATTATATATATATATTTCATTAAAATATCTCTTCTAATTCTTTCTGCCTCTCCTCTCAAGATAATAGTAAGTAAATTCATAGATACAATTTTAACCATGTAAACCAACATATTAAAACCTGTTATAAAAACATAGACATTGTAGTTGCATAGCCCAAGTGTAGCAAGATAATGTGTTTACTTTACCAAGGTGAGCCACATTCTAGCCTCCAATTTGATGGTGTTTATATAAAAGCTTCTTGGGTTTAGAAAGATACATTAAATTCATATCTGTGTCTTCTAGATTTTGATAATATATATATATATATATATATATATATATATATATATATATATATATATGGATCACATTTAAATATCAGTTGGTCTTTTAAAGCATTAGATTATTTGATATGGATTGCAAACCTGAGTTCTATTTTTTTCATTTCTCCTTACAAATGTGGAAACTAAAGCATATTGTGGTAGGTTATGCAGACGTAAGAAGAAATAATATGAGTAGGCTTTGCCTTGCAATTCAAGAATTTTCTAATGTTATAAGCCAATATAGGAAAAGGATTGAATAATAATGTAAAGAAATGCATACAGGATACCTTTCACAGAGTAGTGATTCATGCATGCCCATGATTGTATTTCTGCTCCTTAAACAGATTAACTGGTTTTACGTAATTCTGTAGTAGTTGAGAAAATTGAAAAGAAAATTTCTCAAAGTCTTGATCTCTCTAGTAATCAGATGAGACTATTCATGTTTCACTTTAAAGGTATTCAATTATATTTATTATCGCACTAAATTCTGTGGTGTTATAATGTGCAGTAGAGCTAAAGACTGGGGAATAAGGAATAAATGAATCAGTTGTTTTGATTTACCTAAATGTTTTCCACTTCATTTTAGACTACTGCATTATAAATAATTGTCTTATTGAGTAAAACTTAAACAGTAGTTCCTTGATGTATCATTTCTAACATTTTATTTTATTTGTTATAGCTATCCCTCCAAAATACCTTGATTTTAACTGTATAGGCAATATTATTCTTCTCTTTGGACTGCTAAAGCATTAAATAACATTTACTAGGTTTTTATACCATGTTCCAGAGCTTTTGTTACGTGCTAATGTCTGAGTAGCTAGGCATGCACATACTTCGTTTTCTTGATCCTTATTAAAGTTCTCTTAAACATAGATTAGTTTCAGTATTAGAGTGACAGGGAAGAAAATTCAAAATGTAAACCACTTCTCTAGCATTCTCCTTAGGTCCTCACACAATTGATTAGCTATAAATTAGACTAAACCTTTGATAGAACTTTAGATATTTATATATATTGGCTGATTTACATATTGTTCATGAAGTTTCTTCATTTCTGATACCACACATCCTCTAGCACACCTGGTGCTAACCAGGCAGCTATACAACTGAGGGTGTAAGTAACAGCATTCTATGATTCATTTGTCATACAGCATCATGCCAGTGTATTCTGTGTACATAATATTGTACAAAATGGAGACAGTGTATCTATATGAAAAATAACAATATAAAATGTATAGTTTCAGGGGCCAGGTGGGGGGATACCTGGTTGAATGTGCATGTCATAAACAAGGACTTGGACTTGATCTTCTCAAGTGGTGAAGGAGTTCTGCAGGTGTCTGTCTCTTTCCCTCTCTCCCCCTCTATTCTCAGATTCTCTCAGCCTCTATCCAAAAAATAAAGTGTTAAAAAAATAAAATATGCGGGAGTCCGGTGGTAGCACAGAGGGTTAAGCGCAGGTGGTGCAAAGTGCAGTGACCAGCATAAGGATCCCGGTTCGAGCCCCCACCTCCCCACCTGCAGGGGGGGTCACTTCTCAGGCAGTGAAGCAGGTCTGCAGGTGTCTGTCTTTCTCTCCCCCTCTCTGTCTTTCCCTCCTCTCTTCATTGATCTCTGTCCTATCCAACAACGGCATCAATAGTAGCTACAACAATAAAACAACAAGGGCAACAAAAGGGAATAAATCAATATAAAAAAATAAAAATGAGCATAGTTTTCAACTTTTAGATAGGTGAATGCTTTTCAAAGTACTATGTGTTCCATATATCATTATGACCAGTATGACTTTATCTTCTTTTTCAAACTCCAACTTTAATGTTTTCAAACATTTAAAGTTTTTTTACTATTGTTATTATTATTATTATTTATTTCAGAAAGGAGACATTAACAAAACCATAGGATAGGAGGGGTACAACTTCACACAATTCCCGCCACCTGCCCCCTCACCTCCCCTGATAGCTTTCCCATTCTCTATGCCTCTGGGAGTATGGACCCAGGGTCATTGTGGGATGCAGAAGGTGGAAAGTCTGGCTTCTGTAATTGCTTCCCTCTGAACATGGGCTTTGACTGGTTGATCTATACTCCCAGTCTGCCTCTCTCTTTCCCTATTATTATTTTTATATTTATTTATTTTCCCTTTTGTTGCCCTTGTTTTTTCATTGTTGTAGTAGTTATTATTGCTATTGATGTCATCATTGTTGGATAGGACAGAGATAAATGGAGAGAGGAGGGGAAGCCAGAGGTGGGGAGAGAAGATAGACACCTGCAGACCTGCTTCACCACCTGTGAAGTGACTCCCCTGCAAGTGGGGATCCTGGGGCTGGAACCTGGATCCTTATGCAGGCCCTTGCATTTTGCGCCATGTGCACTTAACCCACTGTGCTACCGCCCAACTCCCGCATTAAAGTTATTTTAACATTGAGTAAATCCAATATTGCTATCTTTTATTAAATGTTTAATATTAATATATTTTATGAGTGATGTTACAATATCATAAAGTAATAGGGGTATAATTCTACACCACTTACACCACCAAATCTCTACCCTTCCCCCAGTGGTAAGCACCATAATTAGCCCAAGGTCATAGTTAGGAATTAACTATATATATCTTTTTCTCAAGTCTGTGTGTCCCAATTCTCTATATCCCACTTATGAGTGAAATCATCCTGTAGTTACCCCTCAGTTCTTTGCTTACTTCACTAATCATAATCCCATCTATGTTGCCCCAATGGGTATATTATAGTCTTTTTACTGCTGAGTAGTACTCCATTCAATATATGTCCTGTGACTTTTTTTTTTTACTTTAAAGCCTCAAATTATTTATTCATTCTCTTTTGCTGCCCTTGTTATTTTATTGTTGTAGTTATTGTTGTTGTTCTTGATGTCATCATTGTTGGATAGGACAGAGAGAAATGGAGAGAGGAGGGGAAGACAGAGAGGAGGAGAGAAAGACACCTGCAGGCCTGCTTCACCTCCTGTGAGGTGACTCCCCTGCAGGTGGGGAGCCGGGGGTTCCAACTGGGATCCTTACACAGGTCCTTGCGCTTTGCGCCTTGTGTGCTTAACCCACTGCTCTACCACCCAACTCCCCCTTATCTTTTTAAAATCATCTTTATTTATTTATTGCATAGAGTCTGAAATCAAGAGGGAAAGGGGGGAGACCAAGAGACACCTGCATTCCTGATACACCACTCTCAAAACTTTCCCCTTGCAGGTGGGAGATGGGGCTCCATCCCTGGTCCTTGGGCACTGTAACGTGCACTCACCCAGGTATGCCACCATCAGGGCCCCATCTGGCTCCCAGCCCTCTTATCCTGTGTAATATCTTGAGGTTCTTTAAATTTTTATTTCTATTTAAGTTCTTTTATTGTTATATTTTACATATGTTACCAAATGACCTGTATTTCTCTGAAAGACAACTACTACATGGTTTCATTCATATGTACCATTTAAAGAACAACCAACTCTGGAAGTCATTTTAAAAAGAATACCAAACCACTGTCAAGACTTCCTAAAAATCATGTTGTTTAACACTGGGAGGAAGTGGAAAGAGCCAGGGGTAGAGGATGAAGTCACAGAGCTGTAGTGCTGGGTGTGCTCTGATATTATACCCTTATGATCTAACTGTCTTATGAATCTGATTCAATCACTGATAAGTAAACACCACTTTCAATCAATAATACACATAATTTATTGAACTTCATAGGTTAGCCTAGCATACTGTAGGCGGGCAATGGGCAAAGTGAGTCAAAAGATAAAGGGCTGGTCTTCAGGCCTGAGAAATGACAACAATAATAACTATAACAATAAAAAACATGGGCAACAAATGGGAATAAATATATAAAATAAAATTATATATATATATATATATATGAAAATTCTAATACATGTCATCATCAAGAAACTGGAGGGGAAGGCAAAATTAAATTTGTCTTTTATGTAAAAGCACATTCCTGGCAAACATAAGAAAAATCATTTTCAATTGTTTTCTATGTAAAAACAGTTCTCTGTAAAACATAAGAAAAATCACTTTACTAAGAACTTGAAAAATAGGAATACAAATGTTAAAATCAATTGATTCATACATATCCATGGTTGGCATTTTTTGTACATTTATATTTTGGTAGTTAACAATTATATGAAGTAGTAGAACAATGGAAGTGCCATTACTATCACTAAAAAAAAAAATTCATGCAGAGATTACAGAAGCCATTCTGACTGTGTCTTATTGATGAAGAATCAGAGCCTCAGTGTGAGTAAAACCTCCTAGTTCATCAAACAGCTAATAGTGTAAAGCAAATGGACGAAGTTTAAAGGCATATATATACATATATACAGACGCATGCACATATATATATATATATATATATATATATATATATATATATGTATATATATACACACACACACACATTTATACAAGTCAATGAGAATGGGTCACTTGCCTCATGTTACACCTAGTTCTTCAATATACATATGTCTCTATTATACATGTGTTATATACTGCAGTTTCTGTTCACTGATACAGTTATGATTACAGCGCCTCTCTCTCTTAACAAAGACATTTTTGTCTCTCACTTTATGCTAAGGTTGAAATCAGATACCTTGCACAAGTATCTTAAACTAGACAGTGAAGCCTCCTGTCAGCAGGTTTATTTGAATCCTACTCATGTACTGTCTTGATGGAGCTCTGCCTCTGTCAGAACTGGGTTAGCATGCTTTCATACAAAAGGAATTGAGAATGAAATGCTATGAAATTGAGACATGCACACCTTCTAAAACCTTCAGAGCACTGCTTTGTACTAAGATATCTGTCAGATGAACTTTTAGAGTATCTAATTAGGCTGGCAGTCAAGTGTAAGCTCCTGAATAATAAAAAAAAATCATGTTGAAGGCTATTTTTTTTTGTCCTGTAGGTTGTACAGTTCAGAAAGGTTTAGAACGTGTCAGCCATTTATTATAGTATTAAAATGCCATTTGGTTAGTGCTGTTTGAATGTGAAGTTCCTGTCATGCACATGTCCTGTCCAATAAAATGGGGGGAAATGGAACAAAGTCATCTCTTCCCCCAATTTAGCAATTTAATAGTAAATAATGTCAGAATTCATACATCATTCTCTTCATAAAATACGCCGCTTGAGCCTCCCCTACTGCGTGTCAGATTTCACTTTTGTGAGTTAAGAGTAGTCTGAGATCACTTTGTTCCTCTCAAGGTGAACGTTACCATGATCACTTGGGATTGTGATGGAAATTAAAGGTTATGTTATTTTTTATGAAGTTAATATAACTTAACAGACTAAATATTAGTTATGATGAAACCTATAATTTTATACTGGATAATTGGTTATTTTTTAAAATATATTTCTTCTACCCAGTTTATTGTTTTGATGATTTTCTTCTTTTATTTTCTTTTGTTTTTCCTACACTACTCTTTTAAAAAGATTTACATGTATTTATTTATTCATTTATAAGTGGGTAGAGAAATTGAGAGGGGTGGAATAGATAGAGTGGGGGAAAGACAGGAAGACACCTGCAGCCCTGTTTTACCACTCGTGAAGCTTCCTTCCTGTAGGTGGGGACCAGGGGCTTGCACCAGGGTCCTTGGTCACTGTAATGTGAGTATTCAGCCAGGCATGCCACTGCCTGGCCCCCTCACATTTATTTTTCTATTTGATCTTCCCTAATGATATAAATTTCTGAAGCCAAAAAGAAAATAACAAACAAAGGAAAAGGAGAGCCGTATGTTCCTACGTTTAAATTCCTCTGACTGGTAATTGAATACTTAGTCTAAGTAACACTATGTGAAGATAATGCCCAGCTTTGCCAGTAGCTTCCCTTGGGCGATTTATGTCACGTTGCTATCACAAGTATTTCTCTTCTGTCAGAAGAGGGAGTTGGGGTCAGTGACTACCATGGTTTCTGTACAATCTAAAATACAATGTTTTTATTTCTAGTTGAGGTCAGACTATAACCTCAACCCTCTGAAAATCATAAAAGTAGAAAATTTAACAGTGGTTAGTTTGGGAGAGGGAAACATACTAGGTTTCAGGAAGCTCTTTGAATCTCCAGTTCAAATGATGGTGAGGACAATAATTTCTCATAGGTGACTAAGCTGACAGTTTAGGAGTTAACACATAATATTCCTTATTTCCCCCCCTTTCTTTCTTCCTTTTATTTTAAATTTTTTATTCATAAAAAGGAAAGATTGACAAAACCATAGGATAAGAGGGGTACAACTTCGCACAATTCCCACCACCAGAGCTCTGAATCCCATCCCCTGATAGCTTTCCTATTCTTTAACCCTCTGGGAGTATAGGCCCAAGGTCACTGTGGGAAGCAGAAGGTGGAAGGTCTGGCTTCTGTAATTGCTTCCCCTCTGAACATGGGTGTTGACAAGTCGATCTATACTCCCAGCCTGTCTCTCTCTTTCCATAGTGGGGAAGAGGTCTGGGGAAGCAGAGCTCCAGGACACATTGGTGGGGTTTTCTCTCCAGGGAAGTCTGGTTGCACCCTGCTAGCATCTGGAACCTGGTAGCTGAAAAGAGAGTTAATATACAGAGTCAGACAAAATGCTGGAATAGTGCAGATGAAGTATTGGGGCAGTCCGCCATTTTGTAGATAGCTAGTAGGCATATTTTAGTTATATTCCAAAGGGTTTGTAGCTATACTAGTGCTTTTTTGTTTGTTTTTGTTTTTTGCCTGAACCTGAAAACTGATTTGCAGGTGGATCCAAGTTATGGTCTGGGGAGATGATGCCAAGGCTGCAAAAAAACCCAAGAAATCTGGATCAGGGAAGACAGTAGCTCCCTAATATGGGAAAGGGGAATAAATATTGTTGACTGTAAACCCTATTGATTTGACGTGATCTGGGCCCCATAATTAGCCTAGGAGCCTATGTGACCTCTGCATCCCTGTAGATCTGAGCTCACATTCTGTGGTCATTAGTAGGAACTTTCCAGGCTGCCCCAATATCGACCCATCTTCCTCAGGTGTAGCATAGACTATGTTGGGAGGATGGAACATTCTCTACCATTGTTGATCCAAGTTGAGGGCAAGGTCCTATGGGGGCCTGCACAGGGGTCTGTTTTGTTGTTCCTGATAGAAATGACTGGTAACAATGGAGAGAGGGATCTATTCGAGGTCTAGGCCCATCATGTCTCTCTGTGAATCTCAGGACTCCCCTATTAGGGCCCCAGCTGATGGGGTGGCCTCATAGTGACTAAAGAGTCATTGTTAAAGTCTGCCAGTCTCTTGCCCTTATTCAGCTTTTGCAGTCCTTGCTTTGCTAAGGTTAGCTTTGGAGTTAGTGACAGAACTGTAATAGGAAGTAGGTGAGGAGGATATCTAAGTCTAAGTGGACGCTATTTTATTATGAACTTGATACTGACTCACTACAGACTATTGTGTATTTTTGCTTTCAGGTATATATTTTGCCCTAATTTATGGATACATGTGAACATATACTCTATCTAATGGGGCCTGGCCTATATCTAGATTTTGAGACTTTGTTAGGAACTCAACCTCCTGGAATGGTATTAGAGAATACTATGAAAGGAAAGGTCTCACCCGAGTGCTGAGGGTGAAGGGTTGACATTCCATGCCTGATATCTCTGGACACAGTCTGAAGTGAAGCATGCTGAGGTGGTACTCATTGCATTGATTAGGTTGGCATTGGTGGATGCAATATCATTTGTTATGACACTGGAGAAGTATGCAGGGAAGTGAGCCCCACCCCAGAGATTCCAGGATTGTTTTAAAAGTTAATTCAACTGCCAAACAAAGTAATTATTGAAATAACTATTGTCTTCTTAAACCCTAAGACAACAGGAATCTCCCGCTTCCTCTATAGAACAGATAGTATTCTAAGACATGACATTTGTTTCCTCAAGTTAGTGTCTCATTACCTGTCAAACTAGATCTCACTTAAATGGCAATCGATGGCTGCACATGGAATGAAAATAAATAAATGAGTCTGTCGTATGCTTTACATTGGTTTGTTCTAGCCCTCCCCCGCCAAGAGAATTGGATCAGTATGCTTTACATTGGTTTGTTCTAGCCCTCCCCCACCAAGAGAATTGGATCAGTCCAGTTAATTTCGCGGCCCACTTGGCCCTGCCCCAAGGAACCCCGGGAGAGGGTTCCTGAGTTCGAGAGTGCCAGAGTTTTCAGAGGGTTCCCCAGTACGAGAGTTCCAGAGTTCCAGAGTTTGAGAGTTTCAGGGTTACAGAGTAAGAGAGAGTTCCAGTGTGCCAGAGTTTCAGAGGGTTCCCCAGTACGAGAGTTCCAGAGTTCCAGAGTTGGAGAGTTCCTGAGTTCGAGAGTAAGGGAGAGGGTTCCTGAGTTCCAGAGTAAGAGAGAGAGTGTTTGTGCCGCCGCAAAGAGACAGCAGAGTTCTGTTTGGTGATTAGTTTGTCTTAGCTTATGAATAAAGAAATACAGCTTCCCTGCCCAGCCGTTGTCTCCGCGTCTCTGTTACCCGCCCGTGAAGCAAGCCAGCCCAGCCAGAGCCACCAAATTTTAACAACATGAGTCATTGAAATAGTTCTCAATTAACGTTCCTTTTTATTCCTCTGTTGTGGAGTTTGACATTATATGAGGAGTACCCATAACCATGCATTCATTTTGTCACAACATAATTTGCGTCATGGCAAAATAGCTAGGCCATTGCCTTTTTCCTGAAAATGTATATCATGCAGCTATGATTTCCCTCACTGTATGTCTGAGAGAGCAATGGTGAAGCTTCCGGGCTGTCTAAAGGTACAGTCTACGTGAGTGAAGTGCACGTTTATGCTTTGTGCAAGAAGGTGAAATACATAGAGGCACCTGACACTTCAGTGCCCCCTTTGTATATGCAAACCATAATTCTTAGCCCTCTGGTAGAATATATTTTGTAACTTAGGAGCAGAAAGCAGCTTAAACAGAATGAACAATGTAAGACATCCAGACATCGGGACCACAGACCTAAGTGCTAATTCACTCTGAAAAAGTATACTTTGCCTCAAAAAGTGACTCTGACTAAAAGTGGGATGTGAAGTGCTATGCTGGTTTGCAGTGCACAGAATAGAATGACTTATCATGCAGGAGAGTATTCAGTATTATTTATTAAAAGAACAAATGGAAAAAGAAATAGAGTAACAGCCGATGATGATATTGCATGAACATTTTATAATTTTGAGGGGCCAGGCACTGGCGTACCTAGTTAAGCGCTCACATTACAGTGCTCAAGGGCCTAGGTTCAAGCCCCCGATCCCTACCTGCAATGGAAAACTTTAAAAGTAGTGAAGCAGTATTTAAGATGTCTCTCTGTCTCTCCCTCTATAACCCCCTCCTCTGTGTCTATCTAATAACAAATATTATTTTAAAAACTGATTCAAGGGAGTCAGGCAGTAGCACAGTGGGTTAAGCGCACATGGCACAAAGCGCAACGACCAGAGTAAGGATCCCACCTGCAGGGGAGTCACTTCACAGGCGATGAAGCAGGTCTGCAGGTGTCTCTCTTTCTCTCCCCTTGTCTGTCTTGCCCTCCTCTCTCCATTTCTCTGTCCTATCCAACAATGACAATGACAATAATAACTACAATAAAACAACTAGGGCAACAAAAGGGAATAACTAAATAAATATTTTAAAAAAAGAAAAAGAGATTTACTTTTTAAATTGATTCAAATAGAGAAGATTTATAATTTTAACCTCCAAGATTGTATCTTTCTATGTTATGCATAAAGTAAATCCCTCTACTGAAATGAACAGAACCTAAATCCTGAGTTGGAGAGAGATCTCCCTTGGCTGGGTATGTGCCTTGTTATGTGCACAGCCTGGGTTTGGACGCTGTCACCGCATGGAAGTTGTATGGTACCAGAGGAAGGTCTGGTAAGGACTATGAGGCATCTCTCTTACTGCTTCTCCTTCTCTGAATGAAAATACAGTCTGGAGAAGTGAATCTGTGAGTGTCTAAGGCCTCAGCTCCTAAAGCAGGAGTTTGACCTACACAAAAGTTGAATTAAGAAAAAGTACCAAATCAGAAGAATTTCATAGAAATAAAATAATAAAAAATGTACATTTAAATATTATACCAATGAATATACCACAGAATAGGAGGAATTATTAATAAAGCACCTTTATTGGAGAGTTATCAGTAGATATTTCTATATAAATTGTTTATCAATAATTTATGTTTTTTTAACCAGAGCACTTTTTAGCTCTATCTGATGGTGGTGCAGGGAATTGAACCTGGGACTTTGAAGCTTTTGGCATGAGAGCTTCTTTTTATAACCACCTTGCTGTTTCCCCTTAAATAACTTTGCCCTTTATTCTCAAATGGCATTGTATGCATAACAGTATTGTATTTTCTAACTGATATGTTAAGATTAAGACACTAATCTTACCAGTGAGAAAGAGAAAAACCAGAGACTGTGTGGTGGTACATTACGTTAAGCACACATGTTATAATGTACATGGATCTGAGTTCAAGCCCCAGATATCTGCCTGCAGAAGGGAAGTTTCACAAGTAGTGAAGCAGTGATGCAGGTGTCTCTCTTTTTCCTCTGTTGATTTTTTCCCTTTGTCCCTCTTGATTCCTCTCTGTCTCTATACAATATACACATATTTATTTCCATATATATACATGTGTGTATGTATGTATGTGTGTGTACATATATACTAATATACCATATATATGTAAAATTTTATTTTACAAAGCAAGAAAGGAAAGAACAATTGTCTAGCATATCTGGTACTGAGAATCATACTGAAGGGTGGTATTCTATTATTTCTACCATCTTCCTGACTGCGTGAATTCTATTATAATTTACTATTTAATTTTTCTTTCCCAGGGAATTGTGAGTTCTTCCTAAGTAGGAGTTATTATTTTTTTTCTTCATTTAAGGACACATCTGAAGTACAACAAATGATATGTAAATTTCAGATAGAATCTGATGTAGTTAATAAAGAGCCTCCTTATGTGGTCAGATCAGAGTGTTCACGCCTAAGCAACAGTCCTGAAGCCTTCACACTATTTCATTATTAGGGACCAGTGTGTCGCCCTGGAGGTAATAATGAAATGGAGTAGGATCCTGGATTATCAAGGAGGAAGTCCTTCCTTTGAACCCTGGCATCACATGTGCCAGAGTCATATTCTGATTCTTTTGTCTCTCTCTCCTCTCTCCCCTCTCCTCTCTCTCTCATAACAAAATAAATAAAATTTTAAAAGTGGAATTCATAACATATAGAGCCAAACAAATTGTTTGACTAAGCAGGAACCTAAAGGCTAGAATAGTTCATATGAAGATTTGGGGGGTCTCTGTTTTGTAGATAGTAGGTCTATTTTAGTTATATTCCAAAGAGCCCATGACGATACCACTTTTTCTTTTCCTGAGCCTGACATTTGATATGCAGGTGTTATTGTCTGGGGAAATGATGTCATGGCTGGAAGAAAGACCACAAATATGGATCAGGGAAGAGAGTAGCTTGCAAATATGGGAAAGGTGGATAAATATTGTTGACTGTAAACTCCATCGATCTGATGTGATCTGGGGCACATATTCAGTTTAGGAGCCTTTATAACCTCTGCATCCCTGTAGATCTGAGCTCACATTCTGCGGTCATGAGTAGGATGTTCCAAGCTGCCCCAGTTTCAGGACCCATCTTCCTCAGGTGTAGCATAGAGTTTGCTGTCTAGCCTCCCTTGGGAGGATGGAACATTCTCTGACACTGTTAATCCAAGTTGAGGGCAAGGTCCTATGCGAGCCCACAAAGGGATCTATTGTGTTGTTCCTGATAGAGATGACCAGTATCAATGGAGAGAGGTATCTATTGGAGGTCTAGGCCTGTCATGTCTTTTGGGAATCTCAGGACTCCCTGATTAGGGCCCCAGCTGATGGGGTGGCCTCATAGTGACTAAAGAGTCATCCTTAAAGTATGCCAGTCTCTTGCCCTTATTCAGCTTTTGCAGTCCTTGCTTTGATGGTTAGCTTTGGAGTGAGTGACAGAACTGTAATAGGAATAGGTGAGGAAGGTAACTAAGTCAAAGTAGACACTACTTCATTATGAACTTCATGGTGTCTTTTTAGGTCTTTCTACTTGCTGCATATATGGACTCACTGCAGACTATTATGCAGTTTTGTTTGGTTCTATATGTTAACTCTTTTTTCAGCCACCAGGTTTCAGATACTAACATAATGCCAACCGGCTTTCCATGGACAGACAAACACAACAATGTGTCCTGGAGCCCCACTTCTCCAGAGCCCTGCCCCACTAGGGAGAGAGAGAGACAGGCTGGGAGTATGGATCCACCTGCCAACACCCATGTTCAGCAGGGAAGCAATTACAGAAGCCAGACCTTCCACCTTCTGCATCCCATAATGACCCTGGGTCCATACTCCCAGAGGGGTAAAGAATGGGAAAGTTATCAGGGGAGGGGATGGGATATGGAGTTCTGGTGGTGGGAATTGTGTACAATTGTACCCCTCTTATCCTATGTTTTTGTCAGTTTCCTTTTTATAAATAAAAATAAAAAATAAATAAATAGGAGGGTAGAGAGGGAATTTTGAAACCTAATCAAAAGACATATGGCTCAAAATTTTTTCAGTGAAGAAAATGTTATTGAAGTATGATATATATATATATATGTAATTGTTATCTGTAAATTACATGTAAAGAGTGAACAGTAACAATGATAGTGAAGAGTGGAAATTATTAAAAGTGTATTTATGCCAAAAAAGTGGAATTCTATGTACGTTTAGGCTATCATTGGATGCTTTTATTCACAAATAATATCAATTATGTTAATTATTCAAAGTATTTTGGATGTCTGTCTGTTTATTTTTTATTACATATGAGTGAATATATAACCCATACTTGGAAGAAAATGTTTTTCTGTTTATGAATAATGTATACTAGCTTATCAATATTTAAAGAGTATGAAACTTACAAGTTTGATATTTATCTTATAATATTTTATTCCTTACTAAGCTGTTTCAAATTGATCTTAAATAACCAGGTGAATCTTGAAACTTTTTACACACACACACATATATGTATATATATATATGTTAAGATCTTGCCAAAGTTGTGGTGTTAAAGGAGGAAAAAATAAATTTTTATAAACTGTCATAATGTTACTAACAAGAGGCATCCGTCCATACTGAAGATAAATGAATTTGTGATTACCAGACCTATTTTCTTTATTTTCAACCTCATTACTCTAACTTAATAACATATTGAGATGCAGTTGATATGACTGTACTCACAGAACACATCAGGAAAACTCAGTGATGTGGCATTTTAGGAAAGTGATGCTGCCTTGTGATAAAGCTGTAAGAATAAATACCACTTTATGCACTGCTTCCTCACATTATCTTCACTTCTGTAACTTTTTCAATTAAATTTCAACAAAAATGTCAAATCCAAAGTGCTTTCAAATCTCTCATCTGCCTTTTGTGTGTTAGGGGATCTACTTAGGAGATGTTGCTGAGTCTGCGAGCCCAGCCAGGTTCATATTCTGCAGCTCCCTCAGATCTAGAGCACTTAATGTGAATTATTTCCTGCCTTCTTATAACATTGTTGTTATTCAGTGATTGTCACAGTTATGGTTGACTTCCTTCTTTAGGCCTAATGTAAATTCTTAAAAAGACACACACACACACACACACACACACACACACACACACACACACACACACACACACACTGAAATGTATTCCTGAGTTCTTAGAGGCAACTTTAGAGGAGTTTTTATTGCTGTTTCATTTTTGATCTGTAAATAAAATGGAGGTCCACAGAATTCAATATAATGGGCTTTATGAAATCTGTTTTTTCACTTGTTTGAAATCCTAACAGACCAACAGAATAAAGTTCCCTAAATTCACGATAAAAGTAAGGTTTTGGGAGTCAGGTGTAACGCATCAGGTTAAGCGCAGGTGGTAGGAAGTGCAAGGACCAGTTTAAGGATCCTATTTCGAACCCCCAGCTCCCCACCTACAGAGGAGTCACTTCCATGAAGCAGGTCTGCAGGTGTCTGTCTTTCTCTCCCCCTCTCTGTCTTCCCCTCCTCTCTCCATTTCTCTCTGTCCTATCCAACAGCAACAACAGCAGCAACAACAATAACCACAACAATAAAACAACAAGGGCAACAAAAAGGAATAAATATTTTAAAAATTTAAAAGAATTGCATTGCAGTGAGAGTCATCAAATTCTGAAGTCAATTTTTCAGTACTTTCCTATTTCCCCAAAATACTGTGCTATTCCCATGTGGTGTACCTGGGGCTGGAATCTGGATCATATGTATAGCAAGGTCGACCTTCTTCCAGATAAGATAATGAGCTAGCTGTTATCACATTCCCCCCCCCATTTTTATTGTTTGTGTGTGTGTGTGGTGGGCCATTCTTTGTATGTGAAGTAGTATCTTGCAGTGGTTTTACGTACAAAGTAATTGTCATGATTATATGTATTCAAGAAAGGAAGGCTACACAGAATAAGGGCTTGAGTGGGACACTTAAAAATAGTACATCCTGGAGAAAGGAAAGGCTTGCATATTCTTGCTTTAATTGCTTTTGTCAATGGGTTTGCCTCTCCAAATACATCTTTGATGTTAAAGTCTCAGACTGTCTATCTCCTGTGTGTCTAGTTTCATATCTAACTCATTTTTTGTATGTGTTAAATAATGATCTAGTTGTATTTGGTTTTAGACATGGCTACCCAGTTTTCCCAGCACCATTTGTTGAATAGCCTTTTCCCCCATTTGAACGGGTTTGGCTCTTTAACCATATATTAGATGCATATTTGTGGGCTTATATGTAGGCTTTCTATTAGTTTCCATTAGTCTGAGTGTCTTTTTTTTTCCAAACATTCTACTAATTATTTTTAATTTATCTTATTTAATTTTTAAAGCCATTCACTTCTGGGATCTGACTTGCAGTGGTGTCATGATTTGAACTTGAAACTTCAGAGCCTTCCATATGAAAGTCTGTTGTTTAAACTGCTGTGCTATCTCCCTGGCCTAAAGTATCCCGGCATTTTAATCACTACTTCTTTGTAGTATAGTAGGAGTCAGGGAGTATGATGAGGCCACCATTTTTTTTTCCTCTCAGAATTGCTCTGTCATGCCATGACCTTTGTTATTATTATTATTATTATTACTATTATTATATATTCTATAAGATAAGGCTGAATGTAAAAGGAATGTAAACATCACTAAAATATGATACTAAAATATATACTACCTTTGAAAGCTGTCAATATCAGAAAGGAACTAAACCATATAGATCACCACTTTATCAGAATGTAATACAACAGAATGCCATGTGATTTTAGAGTTGAGTGACAGTGGATTTGTAGAGAAACTCTGAATACATTTTTGGAAACTGTCATTTGTGTTTAATGATTGAGATATGTTTGTAAGTGGATATGATGATTGTTACCTACAAAGGGAAAAGAAAGCATTGCCTCCTGAGTTTTTTCTAGCAGCATCTAGTTACTTGTCACTGGTAAGGATGAAGGATGAAAAAAGAGATATCCAATATCACCACTCTAAATGAACCCAAGAAAGTCATGCATGTGACTGTCCTTTAACTTTCTTTCTGTTTTTAAAAAAATATATTATCTTTATTTATTTAGTGAATAGAGCCCATCAGAAATCAAGAGGGAAAGGGGGAGATAGGGAGGGAGGGAGAGAGGGGGAGAGAGAGAGAGAGAGAGAGAGAGAGACCTGATACACTGCTTTACCACTTGTGAAGCTTTCCCCCTGCAGGTGGGGACTGGAGGCTGGAACCTAGGTCCTTGCACATTGTATGTGGACTCAGTCAGGAGTGCCACCACCCAGCCCCCATATCTCTTAAATTTCTAGCCAGCCACTGAATTCTACGTACATTTCCTGGCAGGATTTCCAGGAATGAGTAAATAGGTAACCTGTTGAAAACTTTATAATGCCATTTCAAAAAAGTGCAGCTGGGAGCTGGGAGGGCTCGTAGAATCAGATATGTGAAAAATATCATATGTAATTATGTTCGGGTTTTGTTGTTGTTGTTTAATTAAGAGGTTAATGGTTCATAGTATGAGATAGCGGATATAACTGCACACCTTTCTCACCACCATAGTGTCGGATTCCCTTCACAAGACACTTGAGTAATTGTTACTAGTTCACAGTAGGGTTGACTGTTATCTCTATAAATATAGTGACATATACTTGCCCATTTCCTTCCCCTCTTTATAAAAACTTTATTCATTTCATTTGATAGAAGTGAGACATTTATAGGGAGAGGGAGATAGAGTTGAACCTGAATCACTTCTCATGAAGCATTTCCCCTGGAGGTGGGGACTGGGGGCTTGAACCCAGGTTCTTGTACATGGTAAACTGTACACATATATTGATGCAAACTATATTTACATATATTTGCCTTTTATTTTTCTATGCCCCTTCCTTCTCTTCCTTTCTAAGTTACACCTACATAAAAAAATAAGAAGAATAGAGCCGAAGAGATTAGAGATCTTAGGGTGGAAAGAAGCTAGAAAATCTATTTTAGGTATGTGGCCAGAGGCCCATGACTCTAGTAAATATTGCTTGAGGATAGTTAACATGCAGTTGAGAATATGGTGTCAGAGTTGAGAATAGGGCTAGAAAGCTGGATTAGGGCAAAGAGTAGTTTCCAAACTTGAAAAAAGTATATAACTATGATTTACTCTTTATCCTGTTATCAGACCCAGGGTTGTATAATATTTAGTCCCTGACAGTCTGTGTTCACAGCTGGGGACATTTTGTTTTGTTTTGTTTGTTTGTTTTTGTTTGTTATTTATTTAAAAAAGGAGACATTAACAAAACCATAGGATAAAAGTGGTACAACTCCACTCAGTTCCCACTACCAGATCACGATATCCTATACCCTCCCCTGATAGCTTTCCTATTCTCTATCCCTCTGGGAGTATGGACCCAGGGTCATTGTGGGATGCAGAAGGTGGAAGTCTGGCTTCTGTAATTGCTTTACCGCTGAACATAGGTGTTAACTGGTCGATTCATACTCCCAGCCTGCCTCTCTCTTTCCCTACTACATTGGGGCTCTGGGTAAGTGGAGCTCCAGGACATATTGGTGGGGTTATCTGTCCAGGGAAGTCTGGTCGGCATCATGTTAGCATTTGGGACCTGGTGGCTGAAAAGAGAGTTAACATACAAAGCCAAACAAATTGTTGAGCAATCATGGACCTAAAGGCTGGAATAGTGCAGATGAAGTGTTGGGTGGTACTCACTGCAGACTAATGTGTATGTTTGCTTTCAGGCATATATTTTGCCCTAGTTTATGGATGCATGTGAACATATGCTCTATCTCAGGGTACCTGGTCTATATCTAGGTTTTGGGACTTTGTTAGGAAGTGAACTGCCTGGAATGGAATTAGAGAATACTATGAAAGGAAAGCTCTCACCCGAGTGATGAAGCTGAAGGGTTGTCATTCCACACCTGAAGTCTCTGTTCACAGTTTGAAGTGAAGCATGCTGGGGTGGCACTCATTGCATTGATTAGGTTGGGATCAGTGGATGCAATATTATTTGGTATTAATTAAGAGCAGCATGCAGGAAAGTGCACCCCACCCTAAGTTTCCAGACCTGGGGGAAATATAGGCTCTATAGTAGAAATGTGAGGTTCCTGCTGTCTTAGAGTTCAAGAAGACAATAAATAGATAATTATTATTATAATCACATTATTTGTACAAAGAAGTATAACAAATTGAAAAAATACTTTTATCTTGGTGGTAAGGCTTATATATAGCTTGGATTAGCAAAGCTAAAGGCAAGTTAAATAAGCAGTATTAAGGAATAATGCAGTGTTTCTGATAAGATTACCACAGTGGTGATACTCTCATCCCTAATGGGGAGACTTTCCAATGATTCTGAACATTATCACATTGTTTAGGAACCAAGATTTCTTCCCAAGTCTCCATTTCTGTGCATGGTGAGGAGTACCACACTGTTTGTCTAGGGGAAATATTAAAGTATGGTAGTTGGCTACCCCCGTGGATTGGTTACTAGTGTATTATATTCTGAGTTCTTTCAATCTTATTTCTTTTTTTATAGTAGATATTCTTTATTCTTTGATGTGCCTCATTTTTCATTTTTTCCTTTTTGATATTTTTTATTTTACTTTATTTTATTGCCTCCATGGTTATCGTTGGGGCTCAGTGCCTGCACTACAAATCCACTTCTTCTGAAAGCTATTTTTTTCCCTTTTGTTGTCCTTGTTTATCATTTGTTGTGGTTATTGTTGTTATTGCTGTCATTGGTGTTAGATATTACAGAGAGAAATTGAGAGAGGAGGGAAAGGCAGGGAGAGAGAAAGATAGACACTTGCAGACCTGCTTCACCACTTGTGAAGCCACTCCCCTGCACGTGGGAAGCTGGAGGCTCGAACTGGGGTTCCTAAGCCAGTCCTTGTGCTTTGTGCCATGTGTACTTAACCCGCTGCTCTACTTCCTGGCCCACACCATTTTTTCCTAATATATACAGTCATATATCTTACCACCGCTTTTTTCTGACCTCTCTCCCTCCAGTGTTATTGATTATTTGCAACCAGAGAAATTGGTTCTGTGTACAATCAAGTTGTTTTTCTTGAGGGTTTTTCCTCAGATTTTTCAAGTTGGCAGAAGATACTATCAGAGGATTTATAAGAGAAGAGAAATAAAATAGTCAAGAAACAGACTAATGTTTCCAAATATAAACCTGAAACTTACCTGTATAAAAATATATAGGTGACTCTAAGATGTAAACCCTGTGGAATTATTACAATAAGATTTCAGTGAAGAAAGGGCAGAAAATTGGATTGGAAGTCAAATAAACATAATTGTTTCCATGCAAAATTCTACTCTTAAAGAAAAAAAGGAGTTGGGCAATAGTGCAGCGAGTTAAGTGCACGCGGTGCAAAGTGCAAGGACCAATGTAAAGATCCTGGTTTGAAACCCAGGCTCACCACCTGCAGAGGAGTCATTTCACAGGCAGTGAAACAGGTCTGCAGGTGTCTGTCTTTCTCTCCCCCTCTCTGTCTTCCTGTCCTCTCTGTCCTGTCTAACAATGATGACATTAATAACAACAACAATAAATTCAACAACAATAAAAAACAACAAAAGCAATAAAAAGGAATATACTATAGTATATACATATATATAGTACATATATATATATATATATATATATGTATATATATATATATATATTATATGTTTCTGACTTTTTTTTTCCTGAAAGAATCGCCATGTTGGAGTGACACATAGGTTATTTCACATTGCCCTCAGAGAGGGTGAGCAAAGTCAGAAAAATGAATGACCTCTCAGACTGTACAAACTGAATCGAAAGGTTGACAGGACATGTGGGGCAAAACAAAATACATTCTTTTCTGTTTAAATATATAATCCAATCCCAAAGGTAATTTTCATATAAATTATGTATGTCTCTAGCGGTCTGTCAGAATCAAAATGCATTTAGCAAATTCATACTTAAACACTGGTGAGTAGAACACACCTAGAATTTGGACAGTTATGTCAGAAGATGGTTGGCTGTCAGGCTGAGCTTCACTGACTATGCCGGGCTAGCTTCACAAGCGGAGACAGATGACCAGGGATTCATGGCTGAGCTGTAGAAAGTATCTCTTTATTCATGCAGGACGCAGCACAATCTAAGCCGAGCTAAACTAAACTAAAACTAACTAAAACTAACAATGCTGTCTTTATATATACTTGCCAAGTAGGGTGTAAACAGGATGTGATGTAGAGAGGGTGAAGAGAAAAGTGACTGGTGAAAATCAGGGTGTGACAAGGAGAGGGGGTAGAGCAAAAACACATCATGAACCAGTGGGGATTAAACCAATGCCCTGCAGTGGTTATGTAAATAGAATACAGTGGTTATTTAAATAGAATGCAGTGTTAAGCAGGGGGGATTAAACCAAATGAAACAGAAAGGGTTTTTAGAAGCAGAATTAGAAGCATACCAACAATTCCCCCTTTCTTTTTAACTAATGGCCATAGTATCAGGAGTGTGGGGTGAACAGAAACATATCATACAGGCGTTTTCAAAAGAACTGGCATATGAAATGGAGGAACAAAATAGGAGAGCAGCAATAACCAGTGTGATGCCAAGGGGAGCGTTTCCTGCCTCAAAGGGAAAGGCCTAGCAGGCAAAAGGGCATTTTTGCCTCTGGGGGCATCTGTTGCCTCTGGGGGCGCTTCATGCCTCTGTGGGCATCTCTTGCCTCAAAAGGTGTTTATGCTTCTGTGGGCATGACCTAGTAAGGAGGGGGGTTTCCTGACTCTGAGAGCAGAGCCTGCAGGCGAGGGAACATGGGCTATAAAGTCCCGAGGCAGCTGGCTGCAGTCAGTCTTTGAGAAACCCAGCATCATAAAGGGAAGCTGCTGCAAAGTTGTTTAAAGTGTCCAAGATGTGTACCAGTAAGTCCAATGGACGTGTCAGTCGAAAGCAGATGACCACAGAAGAAATGCCAGGGAATAAAATGCTGCACATCTGTCTCAATAGGGAAGGTCAGCCACTGGAATTCTGCTTTTCTGTAGAGAGTGAGCTTTGGAGTCTGTGAATCTGTTTCTTCAGGTCGTGCCAGGTCACATCATTGGTTTCCAAGGGTGTGTTGTAGTCATTCCATCTTGTGGGCGATGTCAGAGAACAGGGGTCCAAATGGATTTCCAGGAATTCCATTTGAGTAGATGCTTTTTCATGTGAAGACTTGACAGCTGAAATTCACTTACTTGTCAAACAAAACTTGTAGCAGATTAGAAGTTTACTATAATTGATAACTCCATTATAATTGGAAGTTCTTTATAGTATGATTTTAAGGTTGTTTAAACAGTTTAAAGTCAATAAAATGTGTAAAGGTAAACAGAAGAACCATGGTTAGAAGCCTCAGGCATGAGAATAATTAACATAATAATTGCACTATCTGCCCCACCCATAACTCATACAGTTTTCAGGATTAAATGTTTCAGATTTATGCCAAAACATAAAAGAGAAATCAAAGGAGGGAAAAACATTTTTTTGGATTGTTTCTGGATGTCTCTAGAAATCATGGCTGCATCCAGCATTTTTTTTAAGTCAATGTCATACAAAAATTCAGTCATTTAAATCACTCTCTAATGAAATGCAACTTGAACCAGATTATCTAGATCTCACCATGTAGCATCATGAGTCCCCGGAGGGCGTCCTAGTCCAAAAAGCTCCTCAAAATTCCATTTAGGGTGCTTCTAACTGTTCCTGCTGGATTGCTTCAGGTACCCATTTTTAAAAGCATCTTCCCATCGAAGAAAGAATCCAATCAGGAGAGCAGAACTAACCACGTGTCTCCATTCTTGGGGACTGCCAGGGTACTGGAGAATGTTCCTCAAATTAGAGTAGTCCTTCTCAGCGGGAAACATGCGAGAAGAAGTCCAGAAAGTCCCAGGGATAATCTCCATGCATATTCCAAGGTCAGTGGTCATAAAGGACCAAATTGTGGCCTGGAGCAAAATGTAGTCCTTTTCCTCGGGAAACATGGGAGAGGGAATCCAGAAAGTTCAAGGAGAAATCTCCATGCATCTTCCAAGCTCTATGATCACGGTCATAAGAAACCAAAGTTCCCGGTCAGGGAACCGAAGTGTGGCCCAGAGCAAAATGTTCCAGAGACAGAGAAACTGTCTCATGATGAAACAGTAGAGGCTTTGGCAAACCTCTTCATAAGTAGAAAGACAACCCATGGCAGATGGGTAGCCAAGTTTTTTTATCTCGAGGATGGGCGGGTTAGGTCCCACGTCAGTGCCGGTCCCTGTTTCAGGCGCCATTATGTTGGGCTAGCTTCACGCCATTATGTTGGGCTAGCTCTGCTCATTTTCTGCCTTGAACTATGCACTTCATTTTCCCATCTAGCTAGAGCTTCTGCATGAATTCCCTCAGAGACGTGGCTTTGAGTTACTTTTAATTTAATAAAAATTAACTTTGACCTGTTAGGTCAAAACAACTACCATAGTCACTACAATATTTTGAAGAATTATGTGGGAACTCATCCTAGTGTCATATACTAAGCAACATAACTTGCTTCAGAAATAAATAAAATAGCATGTGTTTCCTCTGTTATTTTAAAAATACATGCCTTGAAACTTAACTGTATTACCAACATCTCCTCTCTGGTTCATATTGTCTGCTTTTTAAAATTTTTTATTAGCTTTATTTATTGGATAGAGACAGTCAGAAATTGAGAGGGTAGGGGGAGATAGAGAGGGAGAGAGAGAGAGAGAGACATCTGCATCCCTTCTTCACCACTCTCAAAGCTTTCCCCCTGCAGGTGGGGGCCTCAAACCTGGTTCTTTGCGCATTGTAACATGTGCACTCAACCCGGTGCGCCACCACCTGGCCCCTATCATATTGTCTGTTGACATCAGTGATTTCATATATTCTCAAGACCCTTCACAAGCTCACCACTCCCTATGTTTATGAGAGAATTTTCCTCTACTTTGTTTTGCCACCATCCCACAAACTCAGCTTTTTTATTTCTTTTGGAAAATGATTGTATTAAGAAAAATAATGATTTACACAACATTGGTTGGTACAGTGCTATAATTGCATCTCTCAGAGATAGAGGTTGCCACACATTGGCAGCTACCAGCCTAAGTCCCTCTTCATCATGGTGCTAGGTGGCAGATGTACCCATCCATCTCCTCCTAATCAAGAGTCCTTTGTTGTAATACCCCTCACTCACTCCAGGTTTTCCCTGTGTTTCCCTTTTCTTCCCTTCCCATATCTTGCATGGAAATTGAAATCATCATCTTAAGTGACATAAATCAGAGAATTGGATACCTGATGATTGTAATTACAGGTGGTGCTTAAGAATCAACATTCTCATTTTCATCTTGAAACATCCATAAGCATAGTTCTCTTTGTTCTGTATTCTTAGAGTCATAAATTCAAGATATAGAACTTTATCAAGTTTCATAGTTAGGGTTCTTGGGAAGTTTTTTTTTTTTTTTTTTTCCACACTTAGCTTAATTCGTTTCTCAAATGAGATTTGAGAGTGAAATGGTAAAGTTGCTCATCTCTGAGTCTTGGTCTCTGCAAAGAAAGAAAGAAATAAACAGGGCACCAGTTACGTGCACGTGCACATAGTATTAAATGCAAGGAGCTGAACAAGGATTTTGGATTCAAGCCTTGCTTCCCACCTGCAGTGGGGATGCTTCCGGAGAGGTGAAGTTGGGCTGTGGGTGTTCTTCTCTCTCAAGTCCTCAACTCCAACACCATTTCCTCAGACAGTACTCCTAACCCACCTGCATGTTAGCTGCCAGGCTCAAGCAAATATCAGTAAAGTCACGGATCCCTTGGAATAAACCTAAAGTAGACTCCATAGCTCCTTCCAACATGAAGACTCTATGACTTGCTTAGAATGGAAAAATAAAAATAAACAAAAAGGAAAAACTGGCATTGGTGAGTGATTAGTAGTGCTGACACCAAGCCCCATGTGAGTGGAGACAAATAAATAAATATAAGTAGGGCGGGGGAGATAGCATAATGGTTATGCAAACAGATTCTCATGCCTGAGGCTCCAAAGTCCCAGGTTCAATCCCTCGCACCACCATAAGCCAGAGCTGAGCAGTGCTCTGGTGTTTCTCTCTCCCTCTGCATCTCTCTCAAAAATAAAATAAAATATTAAAAAATAAAATAAATAAAGTATACAAACTAAACAGACACGTTATAATGTCTGGTTGCCTCTGAAGTCACTGAAATGAGAAATCTTACATTTTCTAAGACATTTTAAAAGAAGAAAGGTCAGGGGGGCAGAGGGTAGTGCAGCAGATTAAGTGCACATATCCAACATCAATAGCAGCAATAAAAATAACAGTGGTAAACAACAAGGGCAACAAAAGGGGAAAAATAGCCTCGAGGAGGAGCAGTGGATTTATAATGCAGGCAAGGAGCCCAAGCAATAACTCTGGAGGCAAAGAAAGAAAGAAAGAAAGAAAGAAAGAAAGAAAGAAAGAAAGAAAGAAAGAGAGAAGGAAGGAAGGAAATAAAGAAAAAAGAGAAAAAAAGAAAGGAAAAGGAAGAAAGAGAAAGAAAGAAAGAAAGAAAGAAAGAAAGAAAGAAAGAAAGAAAAAGGAAGAACAACATATACCCCAGTTCAGCCTCTCCAGAGTTATCCAGACTGTACCCCCCACTTTATTCCTGTGGGTGTCTGCTTTCCTTATTTGTACACAGTTTGTCTATTCTATGGATAGATACCAGGTTTTCACTGTTTCCTTGCCAGATTACCATTAATTTAGTAGATTTAAAGAATACGAATTTATGATGCTACAGTACCATAAATAAATCAATATTGGTCCCACTGGGCTAAAACTCAAGGTGTATATAGAGGAGACTGCATTCCTTTCATTTCCTTGTTCACTCAGGTGTTGTTAAAATTTATTTATTTTTATTGCCACCAGTGTTATTGCTGGGGCTCCAGTGATGGTACTGCCAATCCACCATTCTCGGTGGCCATTTTTTTTTCTTTCTGTTTTATTAAATGTGACAAAGAGAAATTGCGGTGGTGGGATAGGGAGGAAGAGAGACAGAAAAACACCAACAGACCTGCTTTATAGATTGTGGAGTGTCCTCCTGCAGGTGGGCGGCAGGGCCATGACCCGGGTCCCAGACTTTGGTTATCTGCAGGCTGAATGGATTGCACCACAGCACACAGCCCTCCCACCCTAATTCAATTCTATAGGATTAAAGGACTGAGGTCTTTGCTTTTCTTTGTGATTGTCAGTTTAGTGTCTCTTTTTAGTTCCTAAGACCTCTCTCTGCTCATTGAACATAATTCTCCACATTTAGGAATCATTAGTGAGATGTTAAATCCTTCTGGAATATCTCACTCATTCTGTGGATGCCTTGTCTCTCTATCACCTTTAAGGACATTTTTGATTAGATCTGACTTAGCAGGATAGTATCGTCAAGACGATACGAGAATCCGGCATGAAGCCCAGCCAGTCTATCTTGGTGTTACTCTCGATCGCACTCTGTCATTTCACGAACATCTCATAAAAACTGCAGCAAAGGTGGGTGTGAGGAATCACATCATTGCAAGACTGGCCAGCTCCTCATGGGGCGCGAGCGCTTCCACACTACGATCATCCTCTCTGGCATTATGCTATTCCACTGCAGAATACTGTTCCCCAGGATGGTTCCGTAGCCCCCATATCCACTCGGTCGACTCCAAATTATATTCCTCCATGAAGATAATTTCTGGAACCATCCGTTCCACCCCGGTTCCATGGCTGCCAGTTCTTAGCAACATCGCCCCGCCAGATATTCGTTGGGATGCGGCATCATCTAAGTTCATTTCCCACGTCTGCGCTCGACCGGACCTGCCAATATACGCGGATATCTTCGCCCACCCTGTCCAACGCTTGACGTCTCCTCACCCAATCTGGTCCCCTACGCCTACACTGAACTTCTCTGTTCCAGACTCTTGGAAACAGAGTTGGCAGTCAGCTGAGGTCAAGAACAAACACCTCATCACAGACCCCTGCAGGCGTCAACCCGGCTTTGACCTAGCACGTTATGATTGGGCCCTCCTCAATCGCTATCGAACAGGCCATGGCCGGTGCGCCGCTATGTTCCATCGCTGGGGAGCCAGAGACAACCCGAACTGCCCCTGTGGCTACAGACAGACTATGACCCACATAGTCAACAACTGCCATCTCTCCAGATTCAAAGGAGGTCTCGAAACTTTACATCAGGCTCAGCCTGATGCTGTTGACTGGCTACGGGAGAAGGGCAAACGCTAGAAGAAGAAGCAGGATAGTCATAGTAATCACTGTATCTCTCTCTCACTCTCTCTCTCTCCCCTCTCTCCCTCACCCCTCCCCCTCCTCCTCCCCCTCCCTCTCCCTCCCTTACTTTCCTTGGAAGATTGCACAGTCAGTTTTCTTCATTAAGACAGTGATATAGCAGTGAAGGGTTATTGCACTGCCTGCACTATAAGACTTTTGTCTTAGTTCTACTGGTTATTGAATATTCATTCATTTTGCTTAATGAGGCATCTGCTGAAGAACAACCTGTAGCTCTTGGTTTGATTTTTACTTTTAAAAGATTTGTTCTTTCAGTTAAGAATCAATCTGTCCTCTATTTTTTTAAATGATAGTTTAATAAGGGGCATTTAAGTTGCTTCCACTCTATGCCAACTGAGAATAAAGCACCTGTGGGTGTAGCTTTACTGATGTCCCTTTGGGTTAGTGCCTTCACGCCTGTTGCATAGAGTTTCTGAGTGGCATTCAGGATCATGAGGAATTTGCATTTTGTGTTTATTTAAGGCCTTTCCATACTGTTTTCCTACAAGCACTGTTACAGTGTTTTGCATTTTAAAAATGAATATTGTGTCCTTCAGGATAAAAATGGATGGAGCTGGAGATGATTATGCTAACTAAAGAAGTTAAAGACTGTTTTGATTGTATGTGGAATATATATGGAGAGAGAGAGAGAATGGAAGCATATGAACAGGCTAAAACAGTAAGAACAATGTGTCTTAGATGTTGTGAAAACTATGGTGGTTGTCATGGAAAGGGAAGTCACAGAAGATTCCTAGTAGATGTAAAATGAGACTACAACTCTGAAACCGCACAGACTTGCAAACCATTATTAATTTATTAATAAACATTAAAATAATCTTTATGTCTTTTAATTTGGGGCGACCCTGTGTCCTTAAATACTCCCAAAGTGACTTTTTTCATCCTCTTTCAGAAATAGGGGGATGGCACATCATTCCTCAACCATATGTGATCCTTCCCTCAATGAGACTGTGCTCCCTGCCCAATCACATACCAAGAACTCAGTGTCCTTCCCCTCCTTCCCCAGAATTCTTTGCTTTGCTGTAACACATCACACTCACTCCAAGTTTAGGTTGTTGCCCTTTTTTGTTTAAGTTTCACCTATGAGTGAGATCATTTGGTATTGGCCTTTCTCTCTCTAGCTTATAGCACTCAATGTGATACTTTCAAGATACTGTGAAGAAAATTACTCCATTAGTTTAATTGACTGCATAGTATCCAGTTGTGTATATGCTTTTCTCCCTCTCCCTCTCTCTCTCTCTATCTCTCAGCTTCTCATCTGCTATTGGACACCTGACTGCTTCTAATTTGGGCTATTACAAACTGTGCTGCTGCTATGAACATGGATGTGCATAAATCTCTTCAGATAGGTATCCTTGTTTTTTCTGAATATCTTCCTTGAAGAGGTATTCCCAGGTTATAAGATCCATTTCTAGCATTCAGATGAATCTCCAGACGGTTTTCACATTGATTGAACCAACTTACATTCCCACCAGCTATGTAGGAGAAACCATTTCCCTCAAAGCCTCTACAACAGGGTGCTTCTGACTTTATTAAGATATGATGTTTTCACAGGTCTAGTCCCACTGTTGTTTTTATTTGCATTCCCCTTATCTGTAACTGTGAATACTTTTTTCATATATCTGTTGGCCATTGGATCACACTTTTGGAGAAGACTTTGCCCACCTCACCCCATTTTTAAATGAGGCAGTTTGTCCTTTCACTGAGTTTGGTAAATTTTGTTGTTTTCTGACTATTAGTTCTTTGTCCAATGTATGTAGCATAAAGATTTCCTCCCACCCTCCGAGGAGTCTCTCTGTTATAATGGTGATTCCTTCTATTGTACAGAATCTCTTCAGTTTGATGTAGTTCTATTGATTGACTGGCTTTTTTTTTTTTTTTTTTGGCTTTCATTTTCTTTGTGATTGAATTTGAATCCTCAATAATGTTTCTAAAATGTATGTTGAAGTGAGTTCTGCCAGTGTTTTCCTCTAAGTATTTTGTTGTTTCTGTCCAAATATCTGTCTTTGATCCATTTGAAGTTTACTTTTGTATATGGTGAGATGTAGTGGTCCATTTTCATTTTTCTGCATGTTTCAAGCCAATATTCCTGTTACTTGTTGAAGAGACTCTCTCCATTTGATATCTCTGGACCCCTTACCCAAAAATAGGTATGGGTATAAGGCCTAATGTCTAATAGCTCAGTCTATTCCACTGGTCAGTGTGTCTGTTTTGGTGGTCGTTTTGCTTATAAAGATTCTGTCGTATGTTTTCAGGTCACAAAGTGAGAAGCACCCATTATTGCTCTTTATCTCAGGATTTCACTGCCTATCTTGGGTATTTCCTGTCTCTATATCAAAGTTCATCTTTTCTTCTACTATCTTAAAGAAATATGGTGGGGGCTTGGTAGGGATAGTTTTACGTCTGTCTTCTAACAATTTTAATTTACATGAGCTTTAGGAGAGTGACTCTTAGAACTGGCTTTACTCATCATTTTTTAAAACTTTTTTGTTTTTATTTATTTATTTATTATTGGATAGAGACAAAGAGAAATTTAGAGGGGAGGCAGAGATAGAGAGGGAAAGACAGAGAGACACCTACACCCTTGCTTCACCACTCCTTAAGCTTTCTTCCTGCAGGTGGGAACCCAGGGCTTGAACCTGGGTCCTTGCACACTATAATGTGTGCACTTAGTCAGGTGTACTACTCCCTCTTCATCTTTGCCTTGAAGTCACTGTTTCTTAGATACGTATCTGAAGATTCAGGTCTCTCCACGTCTTTTTAATAACTGCTCCTTGGCCATGATTACTCAAGGGTTTTTGTTTCAATCTCTCATTGAAAAGCAAGTTATTATTTTTTAAATCTTGTTCTATTTTTTCCATATGATTTTTCTCACTTTTCTGTATTCCAGGAGAGTTTTACAAGTTTTTCTAACCCAACTTCTAATTTGGTGTTCTATACTGTGATGATGTGTTCAAATTGAAAATGGATCTGCTTATATGTCCCATATGTGGCATATATCTGTGTCTGATTTGACTAGTTTTCTAGTTTCTTTACTTTCTTATCTAATCTAATCCTATTTAGAGTTTGCAACTCTCAGCCATCTCTCCATTTATCTTACTGTGCGTGTTTTCTATTTAATTTTAAATATTCATGTTTATGAACATGCTGTATTCAAATGGTAGTGAATATAAAGCAATTGTGCTTAATGCATTTCCTTAACATATTGTATAATAAATGAATAGAATTCCAGAATAAATTGAATAATAAATATGTAATAGTATTCATATTTTATGGAATGTACAAATAACTGTCACATATAAATAATACATTTTATTTTAGTGTGTATATATTTTTCTGTTGGGTAGTATGCCACCTCCCCCTGGCTTCTGCTTAACCATATGCCTATATAGGAATTTACTGATACCATTCAAAGCTTTGGTCTATTTACATAAATCACTTTTACATTTACATAAAGCACTCCCTCCAGGGCATTGGTGGTTCAGTGATAGGATTCTCGCCTGTTCCGCCCCCTCCTTGTCACACTCTTATTTTCACCAGTCACTTTTCTCTCCACCCTCTCTATATCACATCCTGTTTCCACCCTACTTGGAGAGTATAAAAACAGCTGCTCTTCTGATTAAAGACACTTGGAAATTGCTTTCTGGCTCCGAGAGTTCCAGAGTGTATCTCCTGCGGAAGTTAGTGCGGCACGAGTTCCTGATCCCTCTCCCACGCAGCAGCCTAGATCGGCTCCAGTTGAGTTCTCTCCAAGCCAGAGAGCACTAGCTCGGGAAGAAGTACCCTCAGGCTATCCCGGCATTTTTCAACATTGCTTATATATGTGTTTATTCCTTATTTGCATATATTCTAGAAAAAAGAACATTTTATCCACCTAGATGTTTCTTAAGAATAGTCTTGGATATAAATAATCTGTCACCACTGCTGGTCACTCTCCAAGCATTTCCTTCAGTTGCTGATAGGATTGTTCTTAAACTTTTAACTTGTTATTCATTCTGCTTCATATGGGGGAAAAATCTTCTAAACTCTGGGGAAGCCTTGATTCCTTGCTGAGTTTGGAATCATTACATCATTTAAGGCTCTTATTCCCAGGTGTTTTCAGTGCTGGCAATTCAAAATAAGGAAAGTTGTTAATGATGTCCCCTCTGGGAATGCAAAATCGTTTCTTCTTCACTTCCCTGTGTCTGCATGAGAAACTGACTACTTCTGGAAGCTCCTTATTTTACTTATTTTTCTTCTTTTTTTTCACAGAGAAATTGAGAAAGAATGGATTAGGAGATAGAGAGCAAGAGGGATTGATATCTGCAATACTGATTCATCTGTCTGGAATTTTCTCCCCTGTGGGGAGATGCTGGGAATGGGGGCTTACATATGAACTCTGCTGAGTATGTCAGTGCCCAGCCCCGCTGTGGTCTCTTTTTCTCTTTTTCTCTTTTGCTTTTTCTTTCTCTGATGTCCTATCTATAAAATAAGTGATGTTGGATGGATTTCTGCTTGGGTAATGATTCCCTTTGATGTGAAGAAGCTTTTCAGTTTGATGTAGTCCTATCGGCTTATTTTGCTTTTGTTTTCTTTGCTGTTGGATTTCCGTCCTTGACCTATACCTGGGATTATTGCAGCACAGTTTGTAGTTGTGAGAACCTAGAGTCAATCCCGACGTCCAACTTCAGATAAGTGGCTAAAAATGGTGATATATTTACATATACATATGCATATACATATGCATATGCAGACACAGACACAGACACAGACACAGATACACATATACAGATACAGATACAGATACAGATACAGATACATATATACATATACAGATACATATACAGATACAAATACATATATACATATACAGATACACATATGCATATACATATATGTGTCAGCTGTTAAAAAAAGATCAGGTTGGCTCCTTTGCATTCTCTTGGATGAAACTTAGGGAAATCATTTTCAGTGAGATAACTCAAAAGGAGAAGGATGGATACCTAATGATTTCACTTATTAGTGGGACTTAATAAAGTAGACAAGAGGGCGGGAGAGCACAAAGTGAAACATGGACTGGGCGTGGTGTATGGCACAAAAGCAAAGGGATCTGGGATGGGGAGGAAGAAAACTCTGGAGGCATATTACATAGAGAAATTGTATGCATATGCCAATGATTGCACTATAAAGCATTAACTGTTCTGCTGTCTCCCTAGCCCATAACTGTACGTTTTAATTGAGTGCTCAGTCATTCTCTGTACATAGTGATTTCTGCGGTCTTTTGATCACTTATTCAATAGAATCAAAGTCTTTCCATTTTCATTTTGTTTAAGGAATCTCCATACTGTTTTCTAAAGGGGCTGTACCAGATTAGATCCCCACCAAAATTGTAACAGAGTTTCTTTTTCTTAACAAGCTTACTAACACTTGTAGTTTCCTGCTATTGATGTAGGCCATTCTCACATGTTTGAGGCAGAATCTCAATGGGGTTTTAATTTGCATTTCTCTAGTGATCAGTAAAGTGTAGCATTTCTTCATATGTCTGGGGGCCCATTTGTATCCTTTCTTTAGAAAACTATGCATTTAGATCTTTTTGTCCATTTTATTGCTATTTTTGTTGTTGTTGAACTGTAGGATTTCTTTTTAAATGTGTGATGTCAATCACTTATCAGATGTGTGCTACTATCTCCCATTTACTGAATTGCCTCTTTGTCCTTGTATAATTTGCTTTTACTGTGTAGACTCTTTTAAATTGATGCAGTCCTATTTATTTAATCATATTTTAATTTCAATTTCCCATGTAGTAGAGTGTCCAAATACATCTTTGATGTAGAGACAATGATTTGTTTCATTGAGTTTTTTCTCCTTTGTCTTTTATAGTTTCAGATCAAACATCCAAGCCTGATCCATTTTGAGTTAATTTCCATATTTAGTGTTATGTTTTGGTTTAATTTAATTTTTTATGAAAAAAAATGCTCTTTCTACATTTTCTACATGTGGACCTAGATCTTGGATTTGTTGATAGTTTGAGTCATATTTGGGGTTTCTGTTTCATTAATTTCGGCTTTGATGTTAACTCTTTCCCCTCCTGTTGACATTTGGGTCTCTTTGTTGTTCCCTTGCTAGCTGTATATATGCACATACACTTCTTGGAATGGTACATTAAGCACAGGACCAAAGCTGAATCAAATATTGTCTAGACCAGAATTGAGGTGAATATATTTAATGTTCAAGCAAGCAGAAGAATGGTTACTGAATATGTATCATTTTTTACAGTTTTGATTGTTTGACAAATGTTTTCAGAGTATATTGCTATGTTTGATAGTTATAACCATTAATATATAAACTTTTTTGCTACTTTCATTTATGTCTTAATTGGGAACTATGAAACCAACACTAAGTTATGTATGCTGTTTGCTATTTTTCTTGTTATAAAATGCAGGACATTTAGGATCAAATTCAGGGCATCAGTAATGAAAGGGTTGTGCCCTTCCACCTGACAATCATTGGTAAGAACAGGATGCTGCTGCTCCTTTTTAGTCATTAATAAGGAGAGATAAGTGGCTTGAATATAGTCTCTAACTATAATGAGACTAAGATTCTTAAGTTTAAGGTAATATATCTAATCTTGAACTAAAATCATATAGTTGTAGAACAAGAAGAAAGACTCTTGATGAATCAGGGATAAAGTTTGAACTACCATGAGTCCTGAATGACTTAAAAATTGTCAAGTTGTCATTAATTTTACATTTATAGTCAAATAATACCCCTTTGTGAAGTTATTTTTTTCTGTAATTTCCAAAGATATTTTTGATTAATCTTTGAAGTTAATTAAGATATGATTAGCATTTGGCTTACTTATATAGAAGTGAAAAGATTAGATATATTACTTTTTTCTTCTTTCAACATGTTACAGTTTTTTCAATGTATTTGAATTTCATCTCATTCTATAAGGATGGATGGCATATGTAGGCATATAATCACATGGGCATATAGATATATAATTGATTATTCCTCTCCAGAAGTTACAGGTAACTTCTCTTTCATTTTTTAAAGCACAATATTTATTTATTTATTTATTTATTTATTTATTTATTTATTGCCACCAGAATTTCTGTTGGGGCTTTGCACCTCTATAGCTCCACCATTCCAGCATGCCCCTTTTTCTTTTTTAATTTTTTTTTTATTTATAAAAAGGAAATATTGACTAAACCATAGGATAAGAGGGGTATAACTCCACACAATTCCTACCACCAGAACTCCATATCCCATCCCCTCCCATGATAGCTTTCTTATTCTTTAGCCCTCTGGGAGTATGGACCCAAGGTCATTATGGGATGCAGAAGCTGGAAGGTCTGGCTTCTGCAATTGCTTCCCTGCTGAACATGGGCATTGACAGGTCAATCCATACTCCCAGCCTGTCTCTCTCTCTTTCCCTAGTAGGGAAGGGCTCTGGGGAAGCAGAGCTCCAGGACATATTGGTGTGATTGTCTGTACAGGGAATTCTGGTTGGCATCCAGCTAGCATCAGGAACCTGGTGACTGAAAAAAGAGTTAACATACAAGGCAAACAAATTGTTGACCAATCATGGACCTAAAGACTGGAATAGTGCAGATGAAGAGTTGGGCGATCCTCCATTTTGTAGATAGCTAGCAGGCATATTTTAGTTATATTCCAAAGAGCCTATAGGTATGCTAGTGCTTTTTTTCAGTTATGTACATATTTCTTAAAATCACTGGGTATATATTCAGCACCCTTTAATTATTCATATACAAAATCTTTATACATCAATTTTATAATAAAAGAAAGCATCTCACTTAAATTGTGTTTCTATTCTTTGAGTATTTTTTTTTTTTACTACAGTTTTAAAACATACTACCAAAAAGCATATGGGGGGTTACAATTAGATATTGATTAAGAAATCTTATGAGAATGAAAACTCTTTTATAGCTGGATAGAGAATAGATCAAAGATATTTTAGTGCTTTTCAGCATATAAGTTTTGGTGAATAATATCTTAAGAGTAACTGGCTACCACAAATTTTCCATCCATTAGTTCAGGATAGAATGAATACTGGGCCATAAGCATTAGAATTTAAATACTCTAGCAGTGGAACATAGGTCAATTTTTTTCTTCTCCTTATATTTTAATTTTTTTTAATTTTATTGATAACTTTTACATATTGACAAGACCATAGGATAAGAGGAGCACTACTCTACACTACTGCCACCACCAGAACTCCATATCCAATACTCTCCCTAGATAGCTTTCCCATTCTTTATGCCTTTATGAGTATGGACCCAGAGACATTATGGGGTGCAGAAGGTGGGAGGTCTGGCTTTTGTAATTGCTTCCCCACTGAACATGGACGTTGGCAGTTCAATCCATACTCCCAACCTGTCTCTCTTTCCCTAGTGGGGTAGGGAACTGGGGAGGTGAAGCTCTAGGATACATTGATGGGGTCATCTGCCCAGCGAAGTCAGTTGGCATCATGATAGCATCTGGAACGTGGTAGCTGAAAAAGAGTTAAAATAGAAAACAGAGCAAAATGTTGACTAATCATGAACCTAAAAGCTGGAATATTGCAGATGAAGATCTGTGGTCTCTGTTTTGGAAATAGCTGGTAGGTCTATTAGAGGTATATTCCAAGGGGCCCATGACTATTTGTTTTTGCTTATGCCTGACATCTAATATACAGATTACTTAAGTTATTGTCTCTGGGGATGTTATCATAGTTGGAAAGAGGACCAGAAAGCTGGATCAGGGAAGAGAGTAACTCCAAAATATGGGGAAAGTAGGTAAGTATTGTTAACTGTTGCTGGGCTAGCGATGTGGGCAGGAGAGAGGATCCAGGAACTCCACGGCATGATAATGCAATTCTTTATTGATGTGGGAGCCCCAGAGTTGGGTGTGAGCACAGTAGGTTTAGGCCACGTAGAGCTAGCCAAATGGCCACCTCCCGCTGTGCAAGCCAGCCCTTCTCCAAGTCAGGATGCAGAAGAGAAAGAAGGGATGAAACCAGGAACAGCATCAGTTTTTATAGGGTAAAAACGGAAGTGGCAAGTAGGGACAGAATTGGCTAGGGAAGAGGGCACAGAAAAGAAAAAGGCATTCTGGGAACTTCCTTAGTTGCAGTTGCTGTCGTTTTTGCTGGTGGTAATGGGCAATACCTTGATGGGGTAATGTGGTGGCGGAGGAGTCATTTTTAAAAGAAGACAGAAGATTGATATGTAAATAATAATATTCACTTGGAAATATGGTGGTTTGTGGGTCCTGGCTAACTCAACCACATCTGCACAATTTCCCAACAAACTGTAACCATCGATTTGATCTGGGGCCCATAGTCAGCACAGGAGCCTATGTAACCTCTGCATCCATGTAGGTTTGAACTCACATTCTATGGTCACAGCTAGGAATATTCCAGGCTGCACTAATTTCAGGACTCTTCATGCTCGGGTGATAGAGTGTATCCATTTTATACATAAAAATTATTTTAAAAAATCATAACCTGTCAGTCACTTTGGCTTCAGTAAAACAAAATATTTCAAATTTAAAGAACTTGATAATTTTAGAAGAAACATTGAATGAATTAAAAAAAATTATGCCTCAGATGTACACATTTTATTGCTTGATTGGCATCATTTATTCACCCAAATAAATAGACTCCTAGTCTAAGGTGAAGAAAATTAAGTTTTCTTTAAGTTATCCTCATTATTAACAATCATCCTTTCCTAGAACCAGTATCTTTTAGATCCCGATGGGCATTCACTTCTACATCTGTTGCTGTTTTTTTTTTCCCCTCATCCTTCATCTTTCTTTAAGCACATTAGACAATAATATCTATAAAGAGTGGCAAAAATAAAAAATAACTCTCACAGGACTTATTTGAACTATATATGCATGACAATAATAGGAATAAATGTTTTAACGACTTATTTTTATAGCATAGACTGGAAGACATAAAGAGAGGGAGACACCCATAGCACTGATTCAGTATTTTTATTTTTATTTATAAAATGGAAACACTGACAAGACCATAGGATAGGAGGGGTACAAGTCCACCCAATTCCTAACACCAGAACACCATATCCCACCCCCTCACTTTATAGCTTTCCTATTCTTTATCCCTCTGGGAGTATGGATTCAGGGCCATTATGGGGTACAAAGGGTGGGAGATTTGGCTTCTGTAATTGCTTCATTGCTAAATGTGGGTGTTAGCAGGTGGGCCCATACTCCCAGCCTGCCTCTCTTTCCCTACTGGGACAGGGAATTGGGGAAGCAGGTCTCTAGGACACACTGGTGGGGTCATCTACCCAGAGAAGTCAGGTTGGCATCGTGGTAGCATCTGTAACTGGGTGACTGAAAAAAAGAGTCAACATATAAATCCAAACAAATTGTTGACAAATCATGAACCTAAAGGCTGGAATATTGCAGGTGAACATTAAAGGTCTCCATTTTGGAACTAGCTAGTAGGTCTATTTTAGTTATATCCCAAAGGGTCCATGACTTTACTAGTTTTTGCCTGAGCCTGGCATCTGATATGGAGGTGGACTTAAGTTATTGTCTGGGGAGATGATGTTATGGCTGGAAAAAGGGCTAGAAAGCTGGATCAAGGAAGAGAGTAGCTCCCAAATATGCAAAAAGTACACAAACATTGTTGACTGTAAACCCCATTTATTTGATTTGGGGCCCATATTCAGCATAGGAGCCCGTGTAACCTCTCCATCTCTCTAGGTCTGAGCTCACATTCTGTGGTCATGAGTTGGAACGATCCAAGGAGTAAATATTAAGGAACAATTAACACTTGCAGTTGACTAATACCAACCCCATGATGGGGATGTTTTCTTGGTCCTTAGCATCTTTCACTCACATATTCTTTCACAGAATCTCTCTTTGACATTGTTTCCTCAATTGCTTAATTTATTTTCATTCCACTTCAGTCTAGCACAAAAGTAATGTTGTTTTACTCTAGTGAAATACGTAAGAGCCATTCAAATATGATTGCTTTTGGAATACTATACACAATTATATGCTTGATTCCCAGTGGCATTCTAGAGCTGTTGACCTGGGAAAATATAAATTGAATTCTCCTGTATAATAAAAACTTTTGTCCAACAAATTCAGGGAAGAATTTTTAGTATTTGAAATACATAAAGTACAGTTTAGTGAACTTCCCCTGTGGACCTCTATTCTATGATTGGAACAGGGATAGTGGCCAGAAATTTTGTTGGATAACACTGTTGAAAACTTAGAATGCTGATGCACAACTTTTCAGCTCAGAATTATAGATGCTGACTTTCAAAAATTTCTGGGGAGCTTAAAGGAAATTGCACTAACACTCAAAGTCACACTTTCTTACCAGTGCAATGTAATTTTAATAGTACCATTTTAATTATTCTCCAAGTTCTTATAAGGATTAAAAAATAAGATATTTAAATTACTTCATCCTATATTTTACTGACTTCATGAAAAAGAACAAGTAAATGATACATTGGAATCATATTTTATAATATAGCTTAATGGAGCTGATTGCCATATTCCAAATAACACCTTGTCAGATATAAAAAAATAAAAGTGATTTTCTGGGAGCTGGGCAGTGTTGCAGCGGGTTAAGTGCACATGGCCCAAAGCGCAAGGACTGGCTAAGGACAGTGGTTCAAATCCCTGGCTCCCCACTTGCTGGGGGTTCGCTTCACAGGTGGTGAAACAGGTCTGCAGATGTCTTTTTCTCCCTCTCTGTCTTCCCCTCCTCTCTCCATTGCTCTCTGTTCTATCCAATGACTACGATAGCAATAATAACAACGATGACAATAAACAATAAGGACAACAAAAGGGAATTAAAAAAAAATTTAAAAACTTATGTTTAAAAAAAGTAATTTTCCAGAGCATCTTAAATATGAATATGGTTATATTAACAAAAATTCTCAATCCATTTATTTCTTTCTTAAAAATTTAGAGACAGAGAAGTTGAGAGGGGAGAGGGATTAAGGAAAGAGAGAGAAAAAGAAGGATGTCTATAGCACTTCTTTACCGCTCATAAAGCCCTCCCTGCAGATGGGAACTGGAGACTTCAACCCTGGTCCTCTCACACTGTAATATGTGTGTTCCAACAGCTGTTCCAACACCTGGCCTCTTTCAATCTGTTTAATGTTCTGATGCACAACATAGGAAGGTAAACAGCAGAGCGTGAATTTCAGGGACTACACATTAAAGAAACCTAGTAGGATTCATGACATTGGTTAGTATAGGTATTTAATGCATACTGTTTTTACATTTAAAAGTAAACTAGAAGCTTTTATATAGTCATGCTATGTGGCTATGTGGTTAAACTTCCAAAGGCTAAAACATGGTCTTTGATAGGAATATGGTTGCCTTTTCTCAGTTGGTAACTTGTGTTGGTCCATCGGAGGCATTTTATTTGCTGACTTGCTTCTAGCTTCTGCAATGTTGCTGGGTTGTAAATTTTCCTTTTGTCTGGAGTACTACTTTTTCTTCTACTTTGAGTTTTCTCTATCTTTTACTTTCTGTAGTATTTTGTCTGATGAAATATGTAACTTTGGAGACCATAAAGACCTTGTTTTGAATTAGTTTCACTATTTTAGGTGTATGTTTTTGAGCAGTTCTTTCTTAAACTAGAGCCCTGTCACTGTATTGTAACTAGCTTCTAGTTGAAGCTATGTTGAGTATCTTTAGTGACAGGAGAGAAAACATGAGGGTATGCTACGTACTGTTACTTAGTTCATCTCTGAATGCTCCTTTTCCCACATTTTAAAATTATTTCTCTATTGCTTATTACCTTATTTTTTTGCCTCCAGGGTTATTTCTCGGTGTCTGGACCACTGACCCACTACTCCTGAAGGCCATTTCCCCCCCTTGTGTTGCCCTTGTTGTTTTATCAGTTGTTGTGGCTATTATTATTGTTGTTATTGATGTCATAGTTTTATAGGGCAGAGAGAAATGGAGAGAGGAGGAAGAGACAGGGAGGTGAAGAGAAAGATAGACACCTGCAGACCTGCTTCATCACTTGAGAAGAGACTCCCCTACAGGTGGGGAGCCAGGGGCTGGAACCCGGATCCTTATGCTGGTCCTTGCTCTTTGTGCCATGTGCCCTTAACCTGCTGTGCTACCACCTGGCCCCCTATTATCTTAACTTATTGGGTAGAGACAGCCACAAACTGAGAAAGTAGGAGGAGGTAGAGAGGGGCAGGGCATGGGACCTGCACACCTGCTTAATCACTTGCAAAGCTTTCCCCCTGGAGGTGGGGACAGGGGCTTGAACCTAGGTCCTTGTGCACTGTCACATGCGTGCTCAACCAGGTACACCACCACCCGGGTCCTCCACATTTCTATTAATGCCACTTAAGGATATTTTCTTTCTATTCTGTTAAATTATTTTACTTTTTCAGGAGGCAGAGAGAGTGAAAGAGACTGAAACCTCCTTCAATGCAGTGGGAGTCTGGGTTCGAATCTGGATTGCACACATGGTAAAGCGAGTACTATGCTTCATCAGACCACACTTATTTTACCTCTACATATGCACTCAGTGGCAGTCTAGTCACACCCACTCTTTATATGTCAAAAGTCTCAGTTGGTCATGACAGAAAACACAAACCTCAGTATCGTCCTTTCTTGTCTTGGTGTCTGTGATTACTCTCTTCTTTGCTTCAGTGAATATAATCTTTTGTTGAAATGGAGACACTGTTGTGACCATGGTCTGTGAACTCAGATGGACAGGGACTCAGAGGTCACACAGGCTCCTGTGCTAAATATGAATAGACATGGGCCCTGGGTCAGATCAATGGGGTTTATAGTTCGTTATATTAATATACGTCTTAGTTCCTTAATTTCAACTTGTGTATTGGGTAATTCTTCTACTTGGATATTCTTTTGGTAGTGAAATTCAAAATTGCTTTTATTAATCTCACAACAACCACATTCTCCAGCTCTTTACTTCCAAGTTTTTGGTCACCGAGCCTTTCCCCCATGTTCTCTTTAAAGCTGCCAATAACCTCATTTTACCACTTCTATGATCTGTTACTCCTCATTCTATTCCAAAGGCCAAGTTTTATAGTATGATCTTATATTGCTTAAGCTATTATGTTAAACACCTACATTACCATATTTATACATTTATGTTTCTACAGTTGAATCCTGAAGAAATTGAAGAGTTGCTGTGAGAAATTGTAGTTTACCCTGATAAAAATAGTGTTCCTGTTTGAAAATGAATGAAGCTCTTTCATGTAGGGGGATTAAAAATAATTGCTTCCTTCCTTGCTTCCTTAATTATTTATTTTGCTTTTAACTGGGGCTTCACTCGCCAGGATGACTTTTTAGGGTAGAAAGACTGAGAAAGAAGTACCTCAGTATGAAGTTTCTGTGAGTGTAGTGGTCATGGTGTCACCCTCATCTCACCTAGGACGATGTAAGTAAGCACACCCACAGATGAGCCATGATGCTGACCCAATCATTGAATAGATTATGTCTTATATTGTACTAGAATCTCTGTATGCTTCTTATAAAGCATAGATATGTTATCTAATAGAGATGTGATTTATTTAAGCACTAGATAACTATTGTCAATTATGATCAAAATTATTGAATAGAATGGTTACCTTCATGTATATCCATAGTTCTGAAATCTAGTTTATATAATTCTGTATCAATATAAAGTAATATAATCTAGGTAACAAGTCCAGTTCATCTACTTCAGAATGATAATAACAACTGGGTCACTCTTCCTTGCTCTGAGGTATAGCTTCTTCTGTGGATTCCCTTTATTCTGCCAACATCTTTCTTTTTTCTTTTTCTTTCTTTTTTTTATTTATAAAATGAAAATACCAACAAGACCATAGGATAAGAGGGGTACAATTCCACACAGTTCCAACCACCAGAACTGCATATCCCATTCTCTCACTTGATACCTCACCTATTTTTTTAACCCTCTGGGAGTATGGACTCAGGGCCATTATGGGGCACAGAAGGTGGGAGGTCTCGCTTTTGTAATTGCTTCCCCAAAGAGCATGGGCCTTGACAGGTCGATCCATACTCCCAGCCTGTCTCTCTCTTTCCCCAGGGCTCTAGGCTTCATGGGGTCATCTGCCCTGGGAAGTCCAGCTGGCATCATGGTAGCATCTGGAACCTGGTAGCTGAAAGAGCTAAGATATAAGGCACAGGGAGTCCAGTGGTTAAGCACAGTGTGTTAAGTGCAGGTGGCGCAAAGTGCAAGGACCAGTATAAGGATTCTGGTTCGAGCCCCTGGCTCCCCACCTGCAGGGGAGTCCCTTCACAGGCGGTGAAGCAGGTCTGCAGGTGTCTATCTTTCTCTCCCCCTCTCTGTCTTCCTCTCCTCTCTCTGTTTCTCTCTGTCCTATCCAATAATAATGACAACAATAATAACTACAACAATAAAAAAAAAGATATAAGGCAGAACAAACTGTTGACTAATCATGAACCTGCAGACAAGAATATTGCAGATGAAAGTTTGGGGTCTCTGTTTTAGAAAAAGCTAGTAGATCTATTTTAGGTATATTCCAAGGGGCCTATGATCCTATTAGTTTTTGCCTGAGACTGACATCTACTATGCACATCTTTCAAATCACATTATTTTTTTAAAATATTTATTTAATTTATTTATTCCCTTTTGTTGCCCTTGTTGTTTTATTGTTGTAGTTATTATTGTTGTTGTCTTTGTTGGATAGGACAGAGAGAAATGGAGAGAGGAGGGGAAGACAGAGAGGAGGAGAGAAAGATAGACACCTGCAGACCTGCTTCACCGCCTGTGAAGCGACTCCCCTGCAGGTGGGGAGCCAGGGTTCGAACCGGGATCCTTATGCCGGTCCTTGTGCTTTGCACCACCTGCGCTTAACCCGCTGCGCTACAGCCCGACTCCCTCAAATAACATTCTTATTAAACCTTTCTATGATTACTGAATTTAAGTACATTGCTACTTTTTACTGCTAGATTTCTTATTACCGGTTGACCATTTGGAATAATGTCACTTAATATCCAACAGTTGGTCACTTTTCTGACCTTTGACTAAATCCACTAAGTATGTTGAGCAATATTCAGAACTCAGGTCCACAGTCTAAATGCAATGTGGATACAACTGAGTTGATTATCTTTCATTGATATGGGTCTGCATTTGCTAGGTTTTGTGTTGCTCCAAAGAATATATGAAAGTTAACAGAACATTGTGTTTAATACATTGTCCATTGATGCAGCTCAAACTTCCTCAAAAGATAAGCCACTGTAAAAGGAAAAATAAAAATTGTTACTTATAGTTCCATATGACCAAGGGAAACCCTCTTTCTTTATTTTATATACTTTATTGGGGTGTTAGTGGTTTATAATACAGTTGTTGACACATAGGTACAACCCCACCTATCCCCTTGATAGGTGTAAGTGTCTGGAAGCTGTCCTACTTCTACTCTGTAGCAAGTCATATATTGAAATTGCATCTGGTTTTTAGTTAATTTTTGCTATTACTTATGTGTGATTTCTACTCCCTCTGCATTGGTATTTCCAATCAAAGAACACAAAAGCCCATTATATTCCATATTTATTACTAACAGTAAATCTGGTATCAAAATTTGTCATGATTTCTTTAAATCACAACTTCTGAGAGGTGAGCAAAGGGAAAGAATTGTGCTACAACTGTCGTCATATGTATTATTATTATTATTATTATTATTATTATTATTATTATGGGATTTATGTGTTAGAGTACAGTCCTTCACAAGTTCTCAGATGGGAGATATTCTCGCCCCTAATTTAGGAGCCTCCCCCCCCAATGAATATCAATAGCTTACAACACTGTAGAATTTCAGACATGATTTTGCATAACTTCACTTGTCAAAAGCACACTGCACCCAGCCCCAAAGTCACTATGACAGTCTGCCATCCAAAAGATGTATCCCTTAAAGATCCTCCTCTTTACCTTTGATCACTATCTTGAATTTTGAGAAGAAGATGACAAGTCTTTAAAGTACCATTCCATCTAGAAATAGAATGTTACTGAACTTGGTGATAAATGTTTTTACTGTGTAATAGTCTGTCAGCCGCAATGGAACTGGGAAGATAGATTTGAGTTAGAATCTTCTTTCACTTATTATCTATTACATACCAATCAACTCATCAAAAGTTGAATATATCATGAATCAAAAAAATCCATTTCATTTAGTATTTTAAAAAAACAATTGGCAAAGACGTACACTATACAGAGCATTGACTGTTTCTCGTCACTATTATGTGACTGGAGTTTTGTGTCTCACTCTTCTGCCTATGATCACAAGCAGGTAGCACTATCAGGAGCTACTCAGGGACAGAGAGCCCACTGGCCACCCAGGGAGTGTCCTAAAGGGGACTAGAAGGGCATACCTGAAACTCAGAGATGGATCAACTGACTAAGAATCTCTTCCCCTGCATCTTTATCAGATAAACTAGAAGAGAGGCCAGATGCCGGGATATTTCAAAATTGGACTAGCATCTCCTCTTGATATCAGACTGGAGCACAAACATGGTTGCTGTGTGACTTGGGGAGCCAGCGTAAGGGTTATGCAAATAAACTCTGGAGTGTGAGGCTCTAAAGTCCCAGGTTCAGTCACCCACACCACCAGAAGCTAAAGCTAAACAGTGCTCTGGTAACAACAGAGGAAAATACATGCCTCGGTGTACTTACCCCAACACTTAACTCATTAGAAAAAGAAGAGCTTAGGGAAACTTGGGATCATTCATGAGGGGCTATAAGTGTTTCTGTGTGAATCTCTCTTTTCTCCATTCATTACTTCATTTACCTCCCTGAAACCTGACAAAAACTCCTGTGATTCTTTGCTGCTGATTTTTGTCTACAATGAGACCAGTAGAGTTCAAAAAAGGTTCCTTTACTCTGCCCTGTCTCCCCCACAGCAGCAATAGTTTATTAAAATAACAACATTCAAAAGATGGTTCCTACTATACATCATATCCATATTATTATAAAGTCCAAATTACCATAAGTTAACCCAAAATTTAGGGATCTATCTATAGATTTTATCTTACTTTACTCTGTAAATAATCTATATGGAGAGATGTAGAAAGGAGTTAAAAGAGGATAAAATCACCATCAAAGATATGTATGAGGACGTATACATCAACAACTTTGGAATAATTAGTCTCTTAGAAGCAGCAGCAGCAGCAGCTAAACAGAAGAACACATAATGGAAAAAACAATAGCAGACAATTTTCCCAAAATGAATAATGGGGTGAGGGGAGTATACAAATAATCACTATGATATCTGTTAACCATTCTTTTACACTCTGATGCAAAGCTGTGGATCATACTTACACTTGAATCAGTATGAATAAACGTAGGATCATTTGGACTCAGAGGTGTGTCCGCTGCAGAACTTACACCTTCAGTTGACATGGTTGGTGGTTAGACCACTCATAAGACAAAATGTAGCCTATTGGAGGCAGGAGGCGGGCACCTGGTTGATCACTCCTGTTACAATACACAAAGATCTAGGTTCAAACCCTGGTCCCCAACTGCAGGGAAAAGCTTTGGAAGTGGTGAATCAGGGCTACAGGTGTCTCTCTGGTCCTCTATCCCTCCCTACCTCTCTGCTCCTCTAAGTTTCTGGCTGTCTCTATCCAATAAACAAATAAAGATAATAAAAAATTAAATAAATAAAATTTTAAAAAAGGGTAGCATATTTACTACATTAATCAAACATATTTGGGGAATACAATATTTTAATGTGTATACTTTTCCCCTAAAGCTAAAAGTGCTTTTAATGATAAGCACTTGTTTGGTCAGATATTATTGTAAAATATTCTCTCTCTCCCCATGTATATTTTTTACAGAGTAAAATAAAAAAATCTATAGATAGATCCCTAACTTTTGGGTTAATTTATGAATTTTTGGACTTTATAATAATATGGATATGATGTATAGTAGGAACCATCTTTTGAATGTTGCTATTTTAATAAACTACACATACTGAACCTGCGTTATGTCCCTGGAAAAATACTACTTGTACATGGTACATAATCTTCTTAATGTACTGCTCTATAGGTTTATGTGCTGCCAGGAGTTGAACTCAAGACCTCATGGTTGAGATTCCAATTCTTTATCCACTGTATAGGTTGACTAGAATGTTCTTAGGGTATAGTGCTCTGAAGGATCCATATCTACTCTGTGCCTTTTTTATCTATCTATCTATCTATCTATCTATCTATCTATCTATCTATCTATCTATCTATCTTTTTTTGTCTTCCAGAGTTATTGCTGGGCTCGGTGCCTGCACCATGAATCCACTGCTCCTGAAGGCCATTTTTCCTCCTTTTGTTGCCCTTGTTGTTGTAGCCTTGTTCTGGTTATTATTATTATTGCCATTTTTGATGTTGTTTGTTGTTGGATAGGACAGAGAGAAATGGAGATAGGAGGGGAAGACAGAGAGAGGGAGAGAAATATAGACACCTGCAGACCTGCTTCACCACCTGTGAAGCGACTCCCCTGCAGGTGAGGAGCCGGGGGCTTGAACTGGGATCCCTACTCTGGTCCTTGTGCTTTGCACCACATGTGCTTAACTCACTGCGCCACCGCCTGACCCACTCTGTGTCTTTTGAAAGGTGAGTTCAGAGCATCGGCATTTATTGAAATTACTGATTTGAGATATTTAAGGCATGTATGTACACATACGCATACATAGTATTTTTCCAGGGACATAAGGCAGGTTCAGTATATGTAATCAGTAAATCAACAAAAGGAAACTAAAATTTAGATGATGATTATTTGAATAAATGAAAAGAAAAAATTTAAGTGGTCTGGGAAGTGGCACAGTGGACAAAGAATTGGAATCTCAACCATCAGGTCTTGAGTTCAGTTTCTGGCAGCACATAAACCAGAATGCTATCTGGTTCTTTCTCTCTCTCCTATCTTTCCCATGAATAAATAAATAAATTATAAAAAAAACAAAGAAACATAACAAGTACTAACATTTTTTTCATGATCAAAACATTAAAAATAATGAGAGTAGGGAAATTCCTCAAATTGGTTGAGTCTATATATAGCAAACCTACAGTTAGCATCATATTTAATGGTGAGAAACTTAAAGCTTTCCGTATTTGATCAAATACAAAGCAGCAGTGCCTACTATTACCATAAATATTAAATATAATCTTGGGATTTTGAGTTTTAACAATTAAGAAAGAGAAGAAATTACAGGGATGCAGATTGGAAGAGGTGAAACTGTCTCTATTTACATATGATAGTATACATACAAAGCACTATATAACCCAGCAAGACACTCACAAAAATTATTAAGCAATGCAGTGAAGTGGGAGTTTGCAAAATTAATATACAAAAATTGCTGGGCTAGCTTAGCGAGAGAGAGAGGAGGAACTCGTGGTGGCATGGTAATATAATTCTTTATTGATGCTGACACCCCAGAGTTGGGTGTGAGCCCAGTGGGTTTAGGCCACGTGGAGCTAGCAAAATGGTTGCCTCCTGCTATGCACGCCAGCCCTTCTCCAGGTCAGGATGTACAAGAGAAAGAGAGCAAAACCAGGAACAGCAGCGGGCTTTATGGGGTAAAACAGAAAACACTTTCCCATCTACACCTCAAGGATATCTTCGATGAATCAAACCCAATTGCAAGGAAGACCAAAGCAGAAACAAACCAATGGGACTACATCAAATTGAAAAGCTTCTGCACATCCAAAGAAACTATTAAACAAACAGAGAGACCCCTCACAGAATGGGAGAAGATCTTTACATGCCAGACATCAGACAAGAAACTAATCACCAAAATATATAAAGAGCTCAGCAAACTTAGCCACAAAAAAGCAAATGACCCCATCCAAAAATGGGCAGAGGAAATGAACAAAACACTCACCACAGAGGAGATCCAAAAGGCTAACAAACATATGAAAAACTGCTCTAGGTCACTGATTGTCAGAGAAATGCAAATTAAGACAACACTAAGATACCACCTCACTCCTGTAAGAATGGCATACATCAAAAAGGACAGCAGCAACAAATGCTGGAGAGGATGTGGGGACAGAGGAACCCTTTTACATTGCTGGTGGGAATGTAAATTGGTACAGCCTCTGTGGAGAGCAGTCTGGAAAACCCTCAGAAGGCTAGACATGGACCTTCCATATGACCCAATAATTCCTCTCCTGGGGTTATACCCCAAGGACTCCATAACACCCAACCAAAAAGAGGTGTGTACTCCTATGTTCATAGCAGCACAATTCATAATAGCTAAAACCTGGAAGCAACCCAGGTGCCCAACAACAGATGAATGGCTGAGAAAGCTGTGGTATATATACACAATGGAATACTATGCAGCTATCAAGAACAATGAACTCACCTTCTCTGACCCATCTTGGACAGAGCTAGAAGGAATTATGTTAAGTGGACTAAGTCAGAAAGTGAAAGATGAGTATGGGATGATCCCACTCATCAACAGAAGCTGACTTAGAAGATTTGAAAGGGAAACTAAAAGCAGGACCTGATCAAATTGTAAGTAGGGCACCAAAGTAAAAACCCAGTGGTGAGGAGTAGACATGTAGCTTCCTGGGCCAGTGGGGGGTGGGAATGGGCGGGAGGGATGGGTCACGGTCCTTTGGTGATGGGAATGGTGTTTATGTACACTCCTAGCAAAATGTAGTCATATAAATCAGTAGTTAATTAATATGAGAGGGGGAAATCAATTGTATGTCTCAAAGGTTCTCAAAAGACAAACTGAATCTTTTTAATAGATAGGCTACGTATTTGATATGCGGACTCTCTCAAAAGCCTAGACCAAGTAGATTAGAAGCTTCCAATAGCACAGCTATATACAAGATACTGGGTACTGTACAGCAAACCATAACAAAGGGACTTTTCAAAGTTAACCCAATTAACAAATAATGTGTGGGTAATATTAACTATTGATTGTCTTTTTGAACCCTAAGACAGCAGGAACCTCACATCTTCACTATAGAGCCCCTACTTCCCCCAGTCCTGGCACCCTTGGATAGGGCTCACTTTCCCGTATGCTTCTCCCATTCCATACCAAATAATATTGCATCCGCCGATCACAACCTAACCAAAGCAACGATTGCCATCTCAACATGCTTCACCTCAGAGTGTATCCAGAGACTTCACGTGTGGAGTGACAACCCTTCAGCTTCATTACTCGGGTGAGACCTTTCCTTTTATAGTACACTCTAATTTCATCTCAGGTAGTTCACTTTCTAACAAAGTCCCATAACCTAGACATATACCAGTTTCTGTGAGAGAGAGCGTATGTGCACACGTATCCATAAACTACTGCAAAATATATACCTGAAAGCAGCATTACACTAGAGTTTGCAGTGAGTACCTCCCCAACACTTCCTCTCCACTATTCCAATCTTGGGATCCATGTTTGCTCAACAAATTGATTGGCTTTGTATGTTAACTCTCTTTTCAATCACCAGGTTCCAGATGCCACCAGGATGCTGGCTAGGCTTCCCTGGATTGAGGACCCCACCAATGTGTCCTGGAGCTCAGCTTCCCCAGAGACACACCTGACTAGGGAAAGAGAGAGGCAGACTGGGAGTATGGACCGACCAGTCAACACCCATGTTCAGCAGGGAAGCAATTACAGAAGCCAGACCTTCTACCTTCTGCAACCCTCAACGACCCTGGGTCCATGCTCCCAGAGGGCTAGAGAATGGGAAGGCTATCATGGGAGAGGGTGGGTTATGGGGATTGGGTGGTGGGAATTGTGTGGAGTTGTACCCCTCCTACCTTATGCCTTTGTTCACTGATCCTTTCTTAAATTAAAAATTTAAATAAATAAAAAAAAAAAAAAAAAAAAAAAAAAAAAAAACAGAAGTGGCAAGTTTGGAGTGGGATTGGCTAGGAAAGGGGGAGGAAAAAACAAGGCACTCTGGGATGGTAGAAGACTGGCGGGATTTATGTACCCTGTAGGCATGGGTGGGGATCTTTCTCCAAAAAAGAAGAATTAATAGTAATCCTAGTTACTATAGCAGAAAAAAAAAAGGAAATAATTTTGTACACAAAAAATATGAGTCACTATTCCATGATATAAAAAAAGACACAAAGAGATGTTCATGGATTAATAAAATTATTTGTCAAGATTATCATTCTACCCAGATTCGTATACAAATTTAATGCCATCCCCATCAAGGTAGTACTAAATTTATTTCTTTCTTTACTTCCTTCATCTTTCTTTCCTTCTTTCTTTCTTTCTTTCTTTCTTTCTTCCTTCCTTCCTTTCTTTCTTTCTTTCTTTCCTTCTTTCTTTCTTTCTTTCTTGTTTTTTTTTCAGAGAGAAATTGAAAGCGGAGGGGAAGATACAGAGGGGTAAAGAGAGGGAAAGCAATATAAGACAACCTCAGATCTGCTTCACTACTTGTGAAGGGACCCTCCCACCCCCACCGGTGGGGAGCCAGGGGCTCCAACAGGGATCCTTGCACAGCTGCTTGTCCTTTATACTATATGTGCTTACCCAGTACCTAGCCCCCATATTAAATTTCCTTAAGAATAGAAAAAAAACTACAAGAGTTTATCTAGGAGAATAAACTGCACAGGCTTACTAAAACAATCTTGAGAAAAAATAAAAAGAGTGGATACATTGTACTACATGACCTCAAACTGTATTATAGAGCTATTGTAATAAAAGCTTCCCTGGTTTTCAGATTGCAACTGGAACAAAAATTGATACGTATACCAATGTAATAGATTGAAGAGTCCAGAAATAAGCTTCCTTACCTATAGATATTCTAGTTTTTGACAAGCTATGGGGGGGGGAGCATTCAATGGAGTAATGAGGCAAATGGTGTTGAGAAAGTTTGAAACATGCAGAAGAATGAAAATGGACCTACATCTCCCACAGAGTACAAAAGTAAACTCCAGATGTTAAAAAACTTCAATATTATACCAGAAACTATCAAATATTTAGAATAAAACATTAGTAGACCTATTTTGGATATCATTTTTGATTAACTCAGATCTAATAATAAGGAAAACAAAAATAAACCAATAGCACTATACCAAACTGAAAAACTGCACAGCAGAAGGAACGGTGACCAAAACAAAGAGATTCCTTGCAGAGTGGGAGAAGATTAAATTTGTATAAAACTTTCTCTTCTTAATATCCAACTATCTAAATCCTTTCTCCTGTCAAATTATCGTATCTGATTCAGTTTTGGAAATGCTACCTTGCTTCTTTAGTTGGAAAGAAAATGATCAAGTCAGCATTAGTGACACAGTTAAAAATTAGTGAACTATGAGCATTGAATATGGATTTACATAGGCACGACTATACTTTAATCAATTAATCCCTATAGAGAACAGTATAAGGGTATGTATATTTTACACATATTATTCACATCATGTAAACTGGTAATAAACAAATGCTAGAAACCGTAAAGGCCCCCACAAATTTAATGATTTATAAGCTATATACATATATTTTTTATTTTTTCTAAAATGTTCATATTACAACAAAAATGAATGTTTCTCCTAAAGGTTCTTTATCTCAGGCAACTGATTGTAAATTCTAGGCTACTGTTTTTGGCATCTGAAAGCTCATAACCTAAATGCACAATTTAAAAACCTGCACTTGCTTTTATCAATTTATTCTTGAAACATGAATGTTGCTGTACATATTTCCGCATTAACTGGTAATGACAAAGGGCTGGGTAAAGCAAGTTCAGTGTAATATGAATCCTTATGAATAAAAAGAAAAAACATTTTGTAATATTAATTTATCTGAATCAAAGCTACTGAGAGATACAAAAACACAGGGATACTAGAGTGTGTGTTTGTGCTGGGGCTGGGTATTTAACCTGAGAACCCAGAGCCTAATTATATATGAGGCTAGTTCTACTTCAGAAGGAAAAGTATTTGGAAGTGTTATTTCCACAGTAGTTAGACTTTGGAAAATGATGTTTCAATTAGAATTTGTTATTTTGATGTTTTCTTTTTTTCAAATGAGAATTGGCTAATATTTTTATGATATAAATTAAGAATTGCTTATTTGTTCACATGATTCAGTTTATTTAGATGCAGAGCTTCCCATTTTTTATACTAATATTTCTCTCACTTCATTGTGCAACTTCCAGCTGCATTCAAATAGATTTTTTTCTAGTATTTTAAGTGTTTTTAAAGGCTTCAGTTGGAAGGTCCTCTTTTTCTTTTTACAGCAAAAAATCAAATGTACTCTCTGGCCCTTTTACTGCTTTATTTGTAGAATTCTTCGCACACTCACACTTAGTATCTATGCCAATATTCTATTTGTCTCGGTATTAATGCATGTATGAGATGATTCTCGTTTTACTGAAACTCTGAGAAAATTTGGCATTGGTTAAGCTTTGCTTCTTTAAACATTGTGATACAATTACTTTCATATACTTTCTAGTCTGTGATACATTATCTGTTACTGGTAATTGATTTCTCTTATATTTTTTAAATTGTTGAAATTCAATAAGATTTTGTCCAAAACTCTCTTCTGTGTTACAAGAATATTGCAGATGAAGATTTCGGGTTTCCATTTTGGAAAAAAAAAAAAAAAAAAAAAAAGCTACTAGGTCTATTTAAGGTATATTCCAAGGGACCTATGACCTTACTAGTTTTTGTCTGTGTCTAAGTTTGATATCTAACATGCAGGTGACCAAAGTTATAGTCTCATAGTTGAAAAAAGGGGCTGGAAAGCTGGATCAGGGAGGGGAGTAGCTCCAAACTATGGGAAAAGTATGTAAATATTGTTAACTGTAAACCCCATAAATTTGATCTGGGGCCCATAGTCAGCACAGGAGCCTATGTAACCTCTGCATCATTATAGGTCCGAGCTTGCATTTTGTGGTCATGAGTAGGAACGTTCCAACTTGCACCAATTTCAGGACCTGTCTTCCTCAGGTGGTACATAGAATATGTTATCCAACCTCTCTTGCAGGATGGAATATTCTCTACCTTTATTGATCCACATCGAGGGCAAGGTCCTATGGGAACCCCCAAAGGGGTTTGTTATGTTGTTCCTGATGGAAATGACCAGTGGTAATGGAAAGAGGGAGGGATTTATTCAAGGTCTAGGCTCATCATGTCTGTGTGGGAATCCTAGGACTCCTTGATTAGGCATCCAGATGATGGGGTGGCCTGATAGTGACTAAAGAATCATCATTAAAGTATGCAGTGTCTTGTCCTTATTCAGCCTTTGTAGTCTTTGCTTTGATAAGGTTAGCTTTAGAGTGACTGAGGGAAGTGTAATAGAAAGAAGGTGAGGAGGTTATCTAGGTCTAAGTAGAAACTGTTTCATTAGGTACTCTATGGTGTCTTTTTAGGTCTTTCTGATTGCTTGCTACATTTATTGACTCACTGCAAACTATTAAGCGCTTTTGCTCTAAGGTATATGTTTTCCCCTTACTTATGGATACATGTATATATGCCCTGTCTCATGGACCCTGGTCTATATCTAGTATTTGAGGTTGGTTAAGAAGTGTACAACCTGAACAGGAATTAAGGAGTCCTGTGAGCCAGGAAAGGTGTCACCAGAGTAATGAAGCTTAACAGTTGACATTCCACACCTGATGTCTCTGGACACTGTTGGTGTGCTTCTAAATTCTGATTCTAAGACGCCTTCTGTTGCATTGCTTGATGTTGTGGTCTATTTACATCATCACTGTTTTCACTGGTTTAATCCCCACTGGTTTGCCAAGCTATTTTCCTTCTCCCCACCCCCTATCCTACATATTTCCTCTTCCTGACACTTTTGCCTCAGGAGATATAAAAGACAGGGCTCTCTAATGAAGAGAGATTAGAAGAGATGAGATTGTGGTCTGGGAGGTGGCGCAGTGGCTAAGAGACGTGACTCTCAAGCATGAGGTCCTGAGTTCAATCCCCGGCAGCACATGTGCCAGAGTGATGTTTGGTTCTTTCTCTCTCCTATCACTTCTCATGAATAAATAAATAAAATATTAAAAAAAAAGAAGAGATTAGATTGTTGAGCTGCATCCCCGCTCATGAATAAAGATTGAACTGCGTTCTCATTTCAGCCATGAGTCCCTGGTCATCTCTCTATTGCCCATGAAGCTAGCCCAGCCCGGCAGACACAGTCCAGAGTGAAATATGGCGAGGTGGTACCTGTTGCATTGATTGGGTTGGGATCAGCAGGTGCAGTATCAGTTGGTATTATATTGGGAGAAGCATGCAGGAAAGTAAGCCCCACCCTAGAGGTATCAGGAGTGGGAGGAATATGGGCTTTATAGAGAAAGGGGAAGGTTCCAGCTGTCTTGAGGTTTCAGAAGGCAACTATCCTAGTCTCCTCTCCTTGAACATTGTAACATGTGCACTTAACCAGGTATACCACCACATGGTCCCCTTCAGCATTACTACTTAATAAACTATGTAGTCTTAGGGAAATCTCTTTAACTTTCTGCTAGTTTACTCTGGATGTATTAGATAATCAACAAATTTATCACAACTATTAGTTTTTATGAAAATTGCATGAAATATGTAAGCTGTTAGTATCGTGCTGAAAAGGCACAGGAGAGGAAACCAGAAAACCCATCTTATGACCTACTCATCTTTTAATTAGTTTTCTACCCCTATGGGTATGAAATTAATAACTGGTTACAAGGCCAAGGTAGTCTTCAATTTCATTTTTATATAGCAGTTTACTGACCCAAAACTAATAACAATTGGTTATATACAGTAATTATTGTGTTTGACATTTCCTTTCTATCGTCAGAGTTCGGGGCATCAGTATGCCAGGCTAGCTTTGCGGCGGTAGACAGAGACTCAAGGACACAAGGCTGAGCAGAGAAGCTGCATTTCTTTATTCAGGAACAACAATTTAAAAACTGATCTAATCTAATCATCACACAAATCTGTCCTGCCTCTTTCTCCTCCTGTGGCAGCTGCAGGAACTCAGGAAGTAGGTAGGGTAGGGGTGGGGAGAAGGAAGAAGCATGGAACTAGCAAAGGCTAATCCATCTCCCAGAGATGGGAGGAGTGAGACCAAACCAATGTAACAGAAAAGACCTTGTAAATAGACCACAGTGTCAAGCAATGTAACAGAAGCAGAACTAGATCCCAGAAGCAGAACTAGAAGCATACCAACACCTTTCTTTTAAAAAAATATTAGTGAAGGGAGTCAGGCTGTAGCGCAGCGGGTTAAGCGCAGGTGGCGCAAAGCACAAGGACCGGCATAAGGATCCCGGTTCGAACCCCGGCTCCCCACCTGCAGGGGAGTCGCTTCACAGGCGGTGAAGCAGATCTGCAGGTGTCTATCTTTCTCTCCTCCTCTCTGTCTTCCCTTCCTCTCTCCATTTCTCTCTGTCCTATCCAACAACGACGACAACAACAATAATAACTACAACAATAAAACAACAAGGGCAACAAAAGGGAAAAAATAAATAAAATAAATATTAAAAAATTAGTGATTTAATAATGATTAACAAGATTTTAAGATGACAAGGGTACAGTTCCATACAGTTCTCACCACCAAGAGTTCCACAACCCAACCCCCTCCATTATCTCTCCTGTTTTTTGTCCCTTTGAGAGTATGGACCATAATTCTTTAAGGGGTACAGAAGGTGGGGAGTTCTAACTTCTGTAATTGCTTCTCCACTGGACATGGGCATTGGCAGGCCAATCTATACCCTTAGCCTGTTTCTGCTTTTCCCTAGTGGGGTAGGGATCTAGGGAGGTGAGACCTCACAATATATTGGTGAGGTCCTCTGCGCAGGGAAGTCAGGTTGGAATAGTAGTAGCACCTGCAACTTGGTAGCTGAAAGGCAGTAAGATATGAAGCAGGGTAAATTCTTTTTTTAATTTTTTAAAATATTTGTTTATTCCCTTTTGTTGCCCTTGTTTTTTTATTGGTGTAGTTATTGATGCCATCATTGTTGGGTAGGACAGAGAGAAATGGAGAGAGGAGGAGGAGACAGAGACGGGGAGAGAAAGGTAGTCACCTGCAGACCTGCTTCACCGCTTATGAAGCGACTCCCCTGCAGGTGGGGAGCTGGAGGCTCGAACTGGGATCCTTATGCTGGTCCTTGTGCTTTGCGCCACCTGTGCTTAACCTACTGAGCTACAGCCCGACTCCAGATAAATTATTTAATGATAGGAACCAAAGCCTAGGAATAGAGCAGATGAAATTCGGGATGTTGGGAGTCGGGTGGTATCGCAGAGGGTTAAGCCCACGTGGCGCAAAGTGCAAGGACATTAGTTCGAGCCCCCGGCTCCCCACCTGCAGGGGAGTCGCTTCACAGGTGGTGAAGCAGGTCTGCAGGTGTCTGTCTCTCTCTCCCCCTCTCTGTCTTCCCCTCCTCTCTACATTTCTCTCTGTCCTAACAATGACATAAATAACAACAATAATAATAACTGCAACAACAATAAAAAACAACAAGGGTAACAAAAGGGAAAATAAATAAGTATACAAAGAATTTTTTAAAAAAGAAATTAGGGATGTTAGGGTAAAAGAAAGAACTCTTCCATGGGGCCCATGACTTTAGTGACTTTTTTCTATGAGCTGCTACATAGGTGGACTATAGATACTTTCTTTTTTTTTTTTTTTAATTTTTTATTTAAGAAAGGATTAGTGAACAAAAGCATAAGGTAGGAGGGGTACAACTCCACACAATTCCCACCACCCAATCCCCATAACCCACCCTCTCCCATGATAGCCTTCCCATTCTCTAGCCCTCTGGGAGCATGGACCCAGGGTCGTTGAGGGTTGCAGAAGGTAGAGGGTCTGGCTTCTGTAATTGCTTCCCCGCTGAACATGGGCATTGACTGGTCGGTCCATACTCCCAGTCTGCCTCTCTCTTTCCCTAGTAAGGTGTGTCTCTGGGGAATCTGAGCTCCAGGACACATTGGTGGGGTCTTCAATCCAGGGAAGCCTAGCCAGCATCCTGGTGGCATCTGGAACCTGGTGATTGAAAAGAGAGTTAACATACAAAGCCAAACAATTTGTTGAGCAATCATGGATCCCAAGTTTGGAATAGTGGAGAGGAAGTGTTAGGGAGGTACTCACTGCAAACTCTAGTGTAATCCTGCTTTCAGGTATATATTTTGCAGTAGTTTATGGATACGTGTGCACATACGCGCTCTCTCTCACAGAAACTGGTGTATGTCTAGGTTATGGGACTTTGTTAGAAAGTGAACTACCTGAGATGAAATTAGGGTGTACTATAAAAGGAAAGGTCTCACCCAAGTAATGAAGCTGAAGGGTTGTCATTCCACACGTGAAGTCTCTGGATACACTCTGAGGTGAAGCATGTTGAGATGGCAATCGTTGCTTTGGTTAGGTTGTGATCGGCGGATGCAATATTATTTGGTATGGATTGGGAGATGCATACGGGAAAGTGAGTCCTATCCAAGGGTGCCAGGACTGGGGGAAGTAGGGGCTCTATAGTGAAGATGTGAGGTTCCTGCTGTCTTAGGGTTCAAAAAGACAATCAATAGTTAATATTATCATCACATTATTTGTTAATTGGGTTAACTTTGAAAAGTCCCTTTGTTATGGTTTGCTGTACAGTACCCAGTATATAGATACTTTCTAAGAAGATGGTGGCAGAGTTGAGAATAGAGCGAAAAAGCTGGATTAGGGCAGATCATAGCTCCCAAACTTACATCAAGTATATAAATACAATTTCCTTTTGAAAAACGACTCTCTGACTCGAACGTTGAGAAATGTTTCTTTCTCCTATAATTACGTCTATTTACTCAATGGTTAGAATTATATCTTTTATGAATTTGCAGATCATTGTTACATAGAATTAATGTTTTCCAGACAAATGGCATCCATTTCTGTAATAGCATAGTTAGAGAGAACAGTGAATCTCTCTGATCAAATGATATGTAGACCAGTAATCCTCACACCCACTCAAAAAAAAGGTGTCCTTGCAAGTCATGTTCAATAGCATTTAACATTCAAAATAACTGAAAACAAACCAGGACTTCCAAGTAAGAAATTGAGACCTGTAAAGCATAGTGTAAGGCTTTGATATTTCATGTGGTTATTACTAGCCAATAGAATTTTTCATTGGGAGTTTTGTTCAGGAAATTGAAATATCATAGCAGTTCTCACCAGGCACCAAAGCTACAAGGACAACTTCAACTGTAATTACCCAGTGTTCTTTCTGCTTACATTATCTCCAAACCATTTTATTGTTGAGACAATTGGTTACCTATTGTTGCTGACAAGTTTGTACAAGTTCTCATCTTCCCATGATAGATGTCTTCCTCCAAAGACTCCCATGCTCAATGTAGGCCATCTGTCATCATCTTATACCAGGATGCAAATGGCTTTTTCATCCTGTCTCATTCATGACTCCTCCAGAATCCTCTGCTTCAGGGCAGTATACCACACATCAGCCCAAATGTTACCTTGTGTTTTCACTTTCTTTGTTTATTGTTTCACTTTTTGTCTTCTTTCATTTAACAAGATTCCTTTAAGATGCACCTAAGATGAATCAAAGAGAATGTCGTAAAAGTTGTTCTTAATTTACAAGAAAGAGAACAATGTATGGAACATAAGTGGGCTCATGTTAAGTTTCTGTCCTTCTTAATGGGTGACATTCTCACAAGTATGAAGTCATAAGTATATCATTATTTGTATTCTATGGGAATAAATGACTTTGAGCACTGCTTATGAGTGTTGATCCTTTGGAAATCTTAGTTGAGGACTCTGTTTGTGTTTTCTTCCTGTTGTATAATAAGGTTGTGTGCTTTAATCATTTTTAAGAATTAACTCAATTGAGAGAGTCAGGTGGTAGGGCAGCGGGTTAAGCGCACATGACACAAAGCTCAAGGACCTGTATAAAGACCCTGGTTCAAGTTCCAGGCTAACCACCTGCAGGGGAGTCTCTTCACAGGTGTTGAAGCAGGTCTGCAGATTTCTATCTTTCTCTCCCCTTCTCTGTCTTTCTCTCCTCTCTCCATTTCTTTCTGTCCTATCCAACAACAATGACATCGATAACTACAACAATAAAACAAGAGCAACAAAAGGGGATAAATAAATAAATATTTAAAAAAAGAATTACTCAAGTTGAAAGTGTTAAGATCTCTTTCCTGAAAAAGTGAATATTAATCACTAATTTTCAGACAGATTCTTTTTTTTGAGGGAGCAATTAAACACACACATATACACACAGGTAATATGTGTTCTCTATATACAATCTATTTGTAAATGTTAAGAAAACAGGTGGTTGATTAAAAATCTGAACATGTAAAGATATATATGCACACAACATGTGATCTGTGTAGTTTCCATATATCTATGTGTACACACACGCACACACACACACACAGATATACACACACAGACACACACACACACATACACACACACACACACACACCACGTTCCCCTTGAGACATAATTCTTTTTCAGGAAATCATGGTTTGTTGATGTATAGTTTTAGAGATAGTGTATGTTACTATTTGTACTTTACATAATTTTTAAGCAATAAATCTTAATACTATATTTTATTTTAATGACAGAGAGAGAGAGAGAGGTAGGGAGAGGGAGAGATAAACTGAAAGCCCAGAGCATTACTCAGCTCTGTCATATGGTGGTGCTGGGGATTGAACTTGGGATCTCATAACCACAGTCATGAAAATCTTTTGCACAACTACTGTACTGTTTTCCCAGCCCTTAACATTTGTTTATATGGGCAAAATAAGGCAGTATAAAGGTTTATCTAAGTGTTACAGTAAGTAGTTACAAAGCAATGGTTACAAACAAAGCTCTAACATTTTAAATACTTGGGATAAAAATAATGATTTCCATCTCCTTGTCCACTTTGTCTAAGATTATTAGGAATTCTTTGTTTAAGTCTATAATGAGCATAATCACCCTGCTTTCCTATGTGATTGTCACAAAGGTACCTGTGTAACTTGGACTTGGGAGTTGGCTCAGTGGTATAATGTAGGACTCACATGTCTGGTGTCCTCATTTCAGAGCCATAGATTCTGAACCTATGCTCTGGTTCTCTCTCAACTAGGTGAATAAATCTAGTAATGATTATTTTTAAAAACAAATAACCTATGTCCTTAAAATGGTGTGGTCTGAATGACCAAAGTAAGCCAGTACCTTCTGCATTAATATTATGATAAATTTATCTTTGAATGTTGAATTAGAAATACTGGAATTCATTCCTACTGAATACAGTCCAAATTTATTTTTGAATTTTCCACACTTTATCTAGGGAACAGAATCAAGAGAGAATGACAAGTAAAAGAAAAGTATAAATAATATATCACCCCTCATCTTTTCCCTCTGGAACTATATTTTTCAATATATATATATATATATATATATATATATATATATATTCTCAATGATATGTTCCTAGTGAATTTTTAGTCAGATTGTAGTCTGTTGAGGTACTTACAGATCTCAAGTTTTGCCTGTTAACTTATCTGAGTTTAGAGAAAGCAACAGCATATATCTCTAGAGATGCAGAGAGTAGCAACAGCACATATCTCTAGAGATGCAGAGAGTAGCAACAGCACATATCTCTAGAGATGCAGAGAGTAAAGCTTCTCCCTGCCATACTTTCCCTTGATGCTTGCCTTTAGCTGGAACTAGACGAAAACATTTTCTCAAGGTTCCACTTTTTTAAAAAGAACATATAGAGCATCAAATGTAAGCAGAAGACAAAAATACATCCCCTACAATCTCTTCTTTCTACCTGTCAAACTGCGGACGAAAAGAAATTCCAAGGAGGATTTTAAAAATAGTCCTCTGTATCTACCTCAAACCGCAGACTGAATTTTGCCTCCTGTTATTTTAAGTCAGATGCTCTTATGGTAGAGCCATACATGAGTGTGTCCATAGCATATTTCTGTAAATTGAGAGATGATAAGAAAAGAAATCACAGCATTATTTTAAACTGGCAATTCACTAACCTGTGAGATCATATCAAACATATAAATAATACACATATATGTACATATGCAAATATATATATATATATGAATCTTGTAGTGAAACAAAAAGATGTTACTCCCCAGCATTGTCTTTGACAAAGAGGGTGAACTGCATATCAGGGGTCCTGAGTATGGATGCAGTGTATTTTGAACTTATGTCTATACAAATAGCGAACTTCAGAATCCTCAATATATATATATATATATATATATATATATATATATATATATATATATATATATATCTTATAGACATCCTCATTGGGAAAGACAAATGAAATTCATACCAGTGTGACATAAAAACCTTTAAAATTCTCTTTTGATATAATTCTTTCTCCCCCAAACTTCTCTTCATAGTAGGGGTGAAAAGCTCCAATTTTACTCTACTTTCATCAGTGTATTCCTTTTACCAGTATTCTTACCAGTTACACTACTTTTCTTTTTTTCCATAAACAGGTGAACAACTATATAATATATATGTATATATAATATATGTACATATATATATATATATATGTCACTCACTTGCTTCACTGTCTCACTCCATGTCAACTTATACATGAAATAAGCACATATCCGATTATTTTTGTTTGTTTTGCAAAGATGATGTCTTACACTGGTGCAATTTTACTGAGCTGGGATGGCTTCTCCTTAATATAGAGTAAGACATATGATATATATATATATATATATATATATATATATAGATAGATAGATAGATAGATAATAGATAGGTGATAGATAGATGATACATAAATAGATAAGATGATAGATAATAGATAGATGATAGATGATGATAGATAGATGATAGATAGATAGATAGATAGATAGGGAAAGAATATCATTAGAGCTTTCTTCAGTGCCACTTCACTTCCTATGTGGTGCTAGGGTTAGAAAGTAGGCCAAGCACATTGCAAGGAAGACATACATTTTTTTTTATTTAAGAAAAGATTAATTAACAAAACCATAGGAGGACATCCTATCCAATGAATTCTAGTCAGTCTCTTTAGTCCCACAAGTGCTACTGAAGATTATTATGCTTGTAGTATGCCTCAAAGTACTGATTAAACAGTATTCTATTAAATATATCATATCAGGGATAGGAAAATTAAAAAGTAATGTGGAGGAAATAACCATGTTAAAAAATAAATTTAAGTAAACCAAGCTTTAAAAGGAATGACTCCAAAGTAATATACCTTCAAAAAGAGAAGAACTCTATATAACAAGTTAGTAGGACAAGTGAAACACTGAAACCTTTGTTTTAATTTGAGATAAACTTTAATGAATGAAAATCATTTGTACAAGGAGGTGTCACAGAAAAATATACTTCAGTAGAGAAAAAAATTATAGTTTATATGTTAATAATGTTTAAGGATGCCACTTAAAATGCATATGAAATTTTCTAGTGCTTTGGCGAGATCCTAAAATAAAATTTTAAAGACATGTAGGAAGAGGCTAAAATCATGGAGGTGAGAAGAGGAAAATTTAATGAAAAATATATCTTCTTGAAATTATTTTTTCTTTATTTTTTGTTAGTGTGCATTTTTAAGGTATACTAATATCCCTAAGATTTTTATTGGGAAGATTAATGTTTCACAGTAAATATAGTTGTTGTTTCATGTGTAAAAAACAGTTTTCTGCAAAACACTCTCACTCACAGCTAGCTATTTGTCCATCACCATGCACCAGGATCAATACTTACCTGTATAAATTTCACAGAGAGAAAGTTATTTAAGCATTAGGAACTTTTTCTTTTTGTCATCCAATACATTAAGTTGATCAAGTCAATTCTGCTGTGGTTATTTCCTCAAAAAAGATCTTCATATTATACTGAATATCTAGGTGTTTTGCTTATTAAATCTTCAGAAATATGTGGGTATGTTTATCACAATTATATCATTGTGTTATACATTTTTCACCATAGGATAATAGTGGAATGCTGTAACACAATTTAATCACATAAGTATAAAATTATAACCAGACAGTACTTGGATTTATCTTGCTATTTCTCATCAACTTTGATTTTCAGTTCTTTTTTAAAAATTTTTTGTTCCCTTTTGTTGCCCTTGTTGTTGTTACTGATGTTGCTGTTGTTGGATAGGACAGAGAGAAATAGAGAGGGGAAGACAGAGAAGGGGAGAGAAAGATAGATACCTGCAGACCTGCTTCACCACTTTTGAAGCGACTCCCCTGCAGGTGGGGGAGCCTGGGGCTCGAACCGGGATCCTGGTTTTCATTTTGGTGCCATAGTTGTAATGACATTGATTGAGCAGTGTGAAAAAAAAATGGCCACTAGGTAAAAATACTGAAAAAAATGCCGATTTTATTATTTATTGAATTGAATTGAGAGAAGCATGCAGGAAAATGGGTCCCACCTTGAGGTTCCAGGACTGGGGGAAATATAGGCTCTGTAGTAGAAACATGAGGTTCCTGCTGTCTTAGGATTCAAGAAGACAATGGATAGTTATTATCATCACATTATTTGTTGATAGGGTTAACTTTGGAAAGTCCCTATGTTAGGGTTTGGGGTATAATACCCAGCATCTTGTATATAGCTGTGCTACCAGTTGCTTCTGTTCTCCCTGGTCTAGGCTTTTGGGAGAGACAACATATCAAAGACAGCCTATGTATTAAAAAGACTCAGTCTGTGTTTTAAAAAGTTCTAGGCATATGATCAATTTTCCCCCTCTCATGTTAATTAAATATGTCTACACTTTAATAGGAGTGTACATAAACACCATTCCCACAGAAATTGAGAAAGAAGAACAGAAAGGGAAACTAAAAGCAGGATCTGATTAAATCGAGAGCAGGGCACCAAAGTAAAAACCCTGTGGTGAGGGGGAGGTTGGCCACTGGGCTTCCTGGCGTGGCAGGGGGGTCAGGGGGTGGTTGGGATGGGACACAGTCTTTTGGTGGTGAGACCTAGACACTTTAATAATGGCTATTTTGGTTACTACCAGGCCATCCCATCATCTGGGGTCCTAGTCAGGGAATCCTGGGCTTCCAACATAGGTATTATGGGCCTAGACCTCTAACAGATCCCTCTCTCTACCATCACTAGTCATCTCCAACAGAAACATCATAAACTGCTGTGGGCCTCTACAGGACCTTGCCCTTAATGTAGAACAACAATGGTAATAAATGCCACACTCTCCAAAGGGAGGCTGGGTCCACAATTATTCTCCTCCCCCTCCTCCTCCTGCTTCTTCTTTTTAATGAAAATCATTTGATGTTAACTTGGTAACATGGGCTGTGAAGTAGAATAGAAAATATTCTGCCTGCAATATTTTTTAAGAAAAAAAGAAGATAAAGCATAGACTCTTTATCTTCATTAGCCAAACTGAAAGTACATCAAGTAAAATCAGATGTAGATATATGCAGATGCTACACTGAGAGAATACTGATTAGACTTTTGAGCACATAAATGTCCCTTTTGAAATGAATTGCCTGTTGGTATTAGAGTTTCCGATTCCTAATGGATGGCCCCTGATCATTGCCCATTTAGAGGTTAAGAAGGGCAATTACAAATGTTCACAAACATTAACCATAGTACAACACATTGTCAGTCTTACTAAAAATACATTCATCAACATCTCATCTTTTGAACTCTGTAATCCTGCAATTTTATATAACATTAACCAAATACCATCTAAGGCTGCTGATGTAAAGTTATTTCTTTATTTGTGTGTAAAAAACAATCTTTTATATCTAGTCAGCCCTTTTCAGACATAGAAATAATTCTGATCTCTTTCTGAGTTTAAAATCAGTTATTGCATACTTCAGTAATCTCTTATGAGTTTTGTATATGATAATATATATTATCTATAAATTCTTATAACTTCAATAATTTCTCTATAAGTTTCTTATCTGCTTCTCTTTTTTTCTACCTCATCATTTATTCTTTATTTATTTTACAAACATTTTTATTGGTGATTTAATGGTTAACAAGATTGTAAGAAAACAACTCCACACATTTCCCAGCACCAGAGTCCTGTATGCCATCCCCTTCATTGGAAGCTTCCTTACTCTTTACCCCTCTCTGGCAGTATGGGGTAACTAACTCTTTATGTGGTGCAGAATGTGAGGGATTATTTCTGTAATTGCTTCTACACTGGACACAGGCACTGACAGGTTGGTCTAAATCCCCAGCCTATTGCTATCTTTCCCTAGTGGAGCAGGGCTCTGGAAAGGTGAGTTTCCAGGACACATTGGTGAGGTCATCTACACAGGGAGGTCAGGATGGGTTCATGCTAGCATCTGCGACTTGGAGGCTGAAAGGTGGTTAAGATATAAAGCAAAATGTTCAATAAACAGGAACTCAAAGATAGGAATAGAATAAATCAAACTAGTGGTCTTCATGTGGGAAGAAGTTAGGGAATCTATTTTAGGTGTGTTCCATGTGGCCCAAGACTTGAATAATTTTTACCTGAGTTTGATAGCTAACATGATGTTTAATTTAATTTTCAAGTGTAACTTCCTCTAATTATACTAATGGCATAGCTAACCATTTTCAAATGCTTCCCTTCTAAAAATAAATGAAATAGGATAGGTGAAAACTCACTAAGATAGTGTGCTGTTTTTTTTTTAACTTTATGTATTTATTTCTTAATGAGAAACATAGGAGGATACAGAAAGAGCCAGACATCACTCTGGTACATGCGCTGCCGAGGATTGAACTCAGGACCTCATGCTTGATAGTCTGCTGCTTTATCTACTGCGCCACCTCCCAGACCACAAGATAGTGTGCTTTTTGTCATGTGTATGACCTCATTCAAGGGAGCATCAGTACTGTGATCTCTACCACTTTATCTGTCTAAAATAAATACCCACACAAATATATAAATAAATTAATGAGATTATGTCTTGCATAATAGTAGAAACTTTGGAGTCTAATTATTTATAGTGTATTAGGTGTCACCTGCAACATGAGGATAGTAATAAAAATTTATCTCAGAAATGGGTCATAAACACTGAATAGGTTAATTTTAGAGTAGTGATCATACTATGAATTAGTATTACTATAATTATTTTTACAAACTTATGATGAAAATAAATACTTGGTTAACATGTAAATTTCTTTCTATATAAATTTCATTTTTCAAAAAGTATTTTATTTATAATTTATTGGCTAAAGACAAAGAAATTAAGAGATGGATAAAGAGACAGAGAGAGAGAGAGAAAAATACCTGCATTGCTGCTTCACTGCTCATAAATTTTGTCCTATAGGTGGGGCCAGGAGCTTGAACTTGGGTGCTTACACATTATAGCATGAGTTCAACCAGGTGTACTCCCATGTAAGATTCTGATCCCATAGTCAGTTTATTATATATTTCTAAAATCCCAACTTTAATTGGCACTTTTACTCTCAAATATATTTAGTAATTTTAAGCTCCATCATGATTTTACTGAGCTGACTGTAGAACGTTCTCTTGGATATTTAAAGTTCCTACTTTCAGCCTCTTGTCCCATCTACCAAGCTTTATTGGATCCTTGAATAGTCATCTAATTCATTTAAAACAATATTTAACCAAATAGATTCATATATATTATCAGTATGCTTTGGAAACTTTAATTCCTTTTTTTCCCCTTTTTTGCCTCCAGGTTTATTACTGGGGCTCAGTGCCTTGCACTATGAATCCACTGCTCCTGTGGCCATCTTTTTTCCATTATTATTGTTGCTGTTATTGTTCTTATTGGATAGGACAGAGAGAAATTGAGAGAGGAAGGGAAAGATAGAGAAAGGGAAGGAAAGATAGACACCTGCAGACCTGCTTCACCACTTGTGAAGTGACCCCCCTGCAGGTGGGGAGCTGGGGGTTCTACTAAGAGTGCTTAACCTGGTGGACCACTGCCTACATTCCCCTTCTTCTTTTAACTTGTAACTAGACCATTGTGATAAATTTAGTAAAATACTTAATAAACTTTTTGCATATTGATCTTAAATAACTCATTGCCCTAAAAATCTAAATCTAAATGTCAGTATGACAATCTATGTTTGCCTATACAGTTATTATACAAATGTATCTCAGATGTCTTTCTGATAAATACACTTTATGGAGGACATATATAGCAGAGTCCATTTTATTTTCATTCTTCCAATTCCTTTTTAAAATATTTTTCATTTATTTATTTATTAATTAATAAAAAGGAAACTTTGACAAAACCATAGGATAAGAGGGGTGCAATTCCACACAATTCCCAACACCAGATCTCCATATCCCATCCCCTCCCCTGACAGCTTTCCTATTCTTTATCCCTCTTGGAGTATGGACCCAAGGTCATTGTGGGATGCAGAAGGTGGAAGGTCTGGCTTCTGTAATTGTTTCCCCGCTGAACATGGGTGTTGACAGGTGGATCCATACTCCCAGTATGCCTCTCTGTTTCCCTAGTAGGGTGGGGCTCTGGGGAAGCAGAGCTCCAAGACACATTGGTGGGGTTGTCTGTCCAGGGAATTCTGGTTGGCATCCAGCTAGCATCAGCAACCTGGTGGTGGAAGAAAGAGTTAACATATAGAACCAAACAAATTGTTGATTTATTATGAACTTAAAGGCTGGAATAGTGTTCCTGGAAGTGGCACAGTGATAAAGCTTTGGACTCTCAAGCATGAGGTCTTGAGTTCAATCCCCGGCAGCACATGTGCCGAAGTGATGTCTGGTTCTTTCTCTTCCTATCTTTCTCATTATATATAAAATCTTTTAAAAAGTGGCTGGATGAACAGGTGGGGGTACTCACTCCAATTTTAGATATATTGTAGGCCTATTTTAGTTATATTCTAAAGGGCCTGAGGCTATGCTAGTTTTTTTTTTTTTTTCCTGAGTCTGAAATCTGATATACAGGAGGATTCAAGTTATTGTCTGGGGAGATTATGTCATGGCTGGAAGAAGGACCACAAATCTGGATCAGGGAAGAGAGTAGTTCCCAAATATAGGAAAGGTGTATAAATATTGTTGGCTGTAAACCCCATAGATTTGATGTGATCTGGGGCCCATATTTAGCTTAGGAGCCTGTGTGACCTCTGCATCCCTGTAGATATGAGCTCACATTCTGTGGTCATGAGTAGGAACGTTCCAAGCTGCCCCAGTTTCAGGACCCATCTTCCTCAGGTGTAGCATAGAGTTTGCTGTCTAGCCTCCATTTAGAGGATGGAACATTCTCAGATGTTGTTGATCCAAGTTGAGGGCAGGGTCCTATGGGAGCCCCAAAAGGGTCTATTTTGTTATTCCTGATAGAGATGACCAGTAACAAGGGAGAGAGGGATCTATTTGAGGTCTAGGCCCATCATGTCTTTTTGGGAATCTCCGGACTCGCCGAATAAGGCCCCAGCTGATGGGGTGGCCTGATAGTGACTAAAGAGTCATCGTTAAAGCATGCCAGTCTCTTGTGCTTATTCAGCTTTTGCAGTCCTTGCTTTGATGAGGTTAGCTTTGGAGTGAGAGAACTGTAATAGGAAGTAGGTGAGGAGGATATCTAAGTCTAATTAGATGCTATTTCATTAGGAAGTTTTTACTGACTCACTGCAGACTATTGTGTACTTTTGCTTTCAGGTATATATTTTGCCCTAATTTATGGATATATGTGAACATATGCTCTATCTAAGGAGATCTGGTCTATATCTAGGTCTTGGAACTTTGTTAGGAAATGAACCACCTGGAATGAAATTAGAGAATACTATGAAAGAAGAGGTCTCACTCGAGTAATGAGGGTAAAAGTATGACATTCCACTCCTGATGTCTCTGAACACAGTCTGAAGTGAAGCATGCTGAGGTGGTACTCATTGCCTTGATTAGATTGCGATCAGAGGATACAATATCATTTGGTATGAATTGAGAGAAGCATACAGGAAAGTGAGCCCCATCCTAGAGGTTCCGGGACTGGGGGAAATATAAGCTCTATGAGGAAGTGGGAGGTTCCTGATGTTTTAGGGTTAAGGAAGATAATAGATAGTTATTGTTGTAATCACATTATTTAGCAATTGGCCTAACTTTGGAAAAATCTCTGTTAGGATTTCCTATATCATACACAACATTACCATAATTTATGTAATTTGACATTCAATTTGTATATAACTGTGCCACTGGTTGCTTCTGTTCTCCCTTGTCTAGGCTTCTGAGGGAAAGACTCAGCCTATGTATTAAACAGACTCAGTATGTGCTGTAACAAGTTTGAGATGTACAATCAATTTTCCCCTCTAAAATTAATTAAATAGTCATTTATATGACTACCAATTAATAGGAGTGTACATAAACACCATTCCCACCACCAAAAGACTGTGTCCCATACTATCCACCATCCCCCTCCCTGGGAAGCTAAACATCCACCCTCATCCTCACCCCAGGGTTTTTACTTTGGTGCCCTACTCCAGATTTAGTCAAATCCTGCTTTCAGTTTCCCTTTCTATTCTTCTACTGTTGATGAGTGGGATCATCCCATACTCATCTTTATCTTTCTGACTTGGCTCACTTAGCATAATTCCTTCTATCTCTGTCCAAAATGGGCCAGAGAGGGTGGATTCATTGTTCTTGATAGCTGCATAGTATTCCATTGTGTATATATACCACAGCTTTCTCAGCCACTCATCTGTTGTTGGGCACCTGGGTTGCTTCCAGGTTTTAGCTATTATGAATTGTGCTGCCATGAACATAGGGGTACACAGATCTTTTTGGTTGGGTGTTATGGAGTCCTTGGGGTATATCCCCAGGAGAGGAATTACTGGGTCATATGGAAAGTCCATGTCTAGCCTTGTGAGAGTTCTCCAGACTGCTCTCCATAGGGGTTGTACCAGTTTACATTCCCACCAGCAGTGCAGAAGGGTTCCTTTGTCCCCACAGCCTCTCCCGCATTTGTTGCTGCTGTCCTTTTTTTTTTTTTTTTTTTTTTTTTGATGTATGCCATTCTCACAGGGTGAGGTGTTATCTCAGTGTTGTCTTTATTTGCATTTCTCTGGCAATCAGCAATTTTTCATGTGTTTTTTAGCCTTTTGGATCTCTTCTGTAGTAAATGTTCTTTTCATATCCTCTGTCCATTTTTGGATGGGGTCATTTGCTTTTTTGTTGCTAAGTTTGCTGATCTCTTTGTATATTTTGGTGATTAGTTTCTTGTCGGATGTATGGCATGTGAAGATCTTCTCCCATTCTGTGAGGGGTCTATTTGTTTATGTGATAGTTTCTTTGGCCATACAGAAGCTTTTCAATTTGACGTAGTCTCATTTTTTTAAATTATCTTTATTTATTGGATAGAGACAGCGAGAAATTGAGAGGAAAGGGGGAAGATAGAGAGAGAGAGAGAGAGAGAAAAAAGGGGGAAGATAGATAGATAGATAGATAGATAGATAGAGAGATACCTGAAGCCCTGATTCACCAATTGCAAAACTTTCCCCCCTGCAAGTGGGGACCGGGGGCTTGAGCCTGGGTTCTTGAGCACTGTAACATGTGCACTTAACCAGGTACAACACCACCTGGTCCCCATTATTCCTATTTCTTAGGCTTACCTTTAGAAAGAAATTAGTTTGTATCTCTACTAATTTGTCTTAATATGACTGTGAAAATTCTTAGTGAATACTATTCTGAACAGTAATGTAATATAACCTGAACAATTTTGCTGCTGATTTTAACAATAGATCTGATTTACTCATTTTTAAGAATATTATCTTTCACATTCCAGTCTAGAGGCATATTTATTTTAAATTTTCAAAGATTAATATTAATGATTTAGTGAAAATCTATCTTTTGAGTAAATGTGAGGCAATATGACTATCTGTATTTGGATCCATTCCAAAGGGTATGATCCTCTGGGTCTTTCCTGTCTTCCCCTTGTAATGACCATGGATTTACTTCTCACTCTCTGACTCCCTTAGATTTAGTTCACTTATTTTTCAGTTAGCTTTTTTTTCCTAGCCATTTTAGCTTGATAAAAACAACCCTTGCTGATCTAGCATTTACTTAATAGGTGTATTTAGAGAGGAGAACTAAAGAAAGCAACTTGAGTTGTTGTAGTGCTGATACCACTTTCAAAGTCAATGTGTGTAGGGAATTGTGAGGATACAGTAAAGCTTGGCGGGACCCCCCTCATTGAAAAGTGAGGGCCTTCGGGGCATGACCAGTCCTATAATTCTTTCTCTGCTAAGAGGTCTAGCAAGGAAGGGCAAGGCCTCCAGGGTCTGCTCCGCCTCTCAGCCTCTCTGCCTCACAATAGCCCACTCCCTTATTATCTACATAATCATTGTTTTGCCTGAAAGTCACCTCCCTACTTCCCCACCCATTCCATTCCTTTGATCATATCTGATCTATCTTCTCTCTGCCCTCAGGACCCCACTCTGGCTGCTGGTTTGGTGGTATGCTTCTAATTCTGCTTCTAAATCCCCCTTCTGTTTCATTGGTTTAATCCCCCCTGCTTAACACTGTATTCTATTTACATAACCACTTCTTCTAGCGTTTGCCCTTCTTCCATAGCCAGTCAACAGCATCAGGTTGAGCCTGATGTAAAGTTTCGAGACCTCCATTGAATCTGGAGAGGTGGCAGTCATTGACTATGTGGGTCATAGTCTGTCTGGAGCCGCAGGGGCAGTTCGGGTCGTCTCTGGCTCCCCAGCGATGGAACATAGTGGCACACCGGCCATGGCCTGTTGGATAACGATTGAGCAGGGCCCAATCATAACGTGCTAGGTCAAAGCCGGGTTGACGCTTGCAGGGGTCTGTGATGAGGTGTTTGTTCTTTACCTCAGCTGACTGCCAACTCTGTTTCCAAGAGTCTGGAACAGAGAAGTTCAGTGTAGGCATAGGGGACCAGATTGGGTGATGAGACGTCAAGCGTTGGACAGGGTGGGTGAAGATATCCGCGTATATTGGCAGGTCCGGTCGAGCGCAGACGTGGGAAATGAACTTAGATGATGCCGCATCCCGACAAATATCTGGTGGGGCGATGTTGCTAAGAACTGGCAGCCATGGAACCGGGGTGGAACGGATGGTTCCAGAAATTATCCTCATGGAGGAATATAATTTGGAATCGACCAAGTGGACATGGGGCCTACGGAACCATACTGGGGCACAGTATTCTGCAGTGGAATAGCATAATGCCAGAGAGGATGATCGTAGTGTGGAAGCGCTTGAGCCCCATGAGGAGCTAGCCAGTCTTGCAATGATGTTATTCCTCGCACCCACCTTTGCTGCAGTTTTTATGAGATGTTCGTGAAATGACAGAGTGCGATCGAGAGTAACGCCAAGATAGACTGGCTGGGCTTCATGCCGGATTCTCGTATCGCCAAGCTGCACATTAAGCTCACACAAGGCCGAGGCATGGTGTAGATGGAAAACAGATGATACCGTTTTTGCAGTGCTAGGGATTAGTCGCCATTTTTTACAGTAATCAGATGTCAGAGACATGTCTTTCATGAGTGTTTCCTCAAGGATGTCGAACTTTGATGCCTGAGTTGCACAGCAGATGTCATCGGCGTAGATGAACTTCCTTGAAGAAGTTTCTGGGAGGTCATTGATGTAAATATTAAATAGCGTAGGAGCCAGAACAGAGCCCTGGGGAAGACCACTTGAGACTAGTCTCCATCTGCTAGACTTGTCACCCAGATGCATCCGGAATCTTCTGTTTTGGAGAAGAAACGATATAGTGTTGGCCACCCATGGAGGCAGGCATCTTGAGATCTTGACTAGGAGACCACGGTGCCAGACCGTGTCATAGGCTGCTGTGAGATCAACAAAGACAACACCCATCTTTAAATTCTTCTGGAATCCATTTTCAATGTAAGTTGAGAGGGCTAGGGCTTGTTTGCAGGTAGATCTTCCTGGGCGGAAACCAGCTTGGGCGGGTGATAGGAATTTCTCTGTAAGATGAGAAATATGTGACAGAAGCAGCCTCTCAAGGAGTTTGTAACACACGGAAAGGAGAGAAATTGGTCTATACATAACCACTGATAACTAAGCACTGCCCTGCCTGTAGGGCATTGGTTTAATCCCCACTGGTTTACAATATCTTTTTGCTCCGCCCCGTCTCCTTGTCACACCCTGATTTTCACCAATCTCTTTTCCCTCCACCCTCTCTATGTCACATCCTGTTCCCACCCTATTTGGCAAGTATATATATAAGGACAGGATTGTGAGTTTAGTTTAGTTTAGATGGCTTAGATTGTGCTGCTTTCCGCATGAATAAAGAGGTACTGTGTACAGCTCAGCCATGAGTCTCTGGGTGTCTGTCTCCCACCCGCAAAGCTAGACCAACACTGGTTATTGATAACCCAGCTTTCTTATTCCTTTAACCAATTAAACCTCTTGCTCAACAATTACTGGAAAAGTCCTGGCCCTCCCCAGACCCTTTGCCTCCCTACCATATATGGTATACACATGCCACTTCCTCCTGCGGCCCCTTATAAACCCTGTTTTGCTGTTCAATAAACGGATTTTGTACATGACACATCCCCCCTGGTGATCCCTGGTATGTCTCTTGCTAGATAGGGAAAGATCCAGTCACTCACCCCTGCTGCCCCAGGACATTCATTCTGGGCCCCCCGGCATCTGGTGCACAACAGAGAGGGTTAGCTCTAAAGTTTTTGCCTGGAAGAGGCCTCCCCACCAAAGAGTTGGACAGATGTGTTTAAAAAACCAAAGGAGAGAAAATCGCTCCCATCCTCTGTGTGTGTGTGGCCAGTCATGTGTGCAGCCCAAGTTTCCACCTGACCTACCCAGCAAAGGAGAGAAGTTTCTGTGCTGTGGAGCCCCAGAAAAGACAATGAATAAAGAAGAAGAAAGAAGAGTAGTTCCCAAATAAGTAAGATAAAAAAGTAATTATGTTCTTTCTTTCCATTTATTTTCTGAGTATTGAAATGTGAACAATCCAAGTGAGAACACATTGGGGACATTTGTTTCTCATATAAAATTAGTGTTATATAATCAGAGAAAATCTTCAACTTGTAGTGGATGTATAGAATATTTATTCATTAAACTAATCACTTTAAGTGGTTATCCAAAGGTGGACCAGCTGGAAGCACAGCTGATTGAGCATGTGTTACAATGTGTGAGGACCTCAGTTTGAGCCCCCAGTCACCACCTGCAGGGGAAAGTTTTGCCAGTGGTGAAACAGTGTTGCAGGTGTCTGTCTCTCTTTCTTATTATCACCATTTCTCTCGTGATTTTGGCTGTCTCAATCCAATACAGAAAGACAATGAAATATTAAAACTAGCAAAAACACTAGCCCATCAACCTCTATGAGTGTTATATAATTTTATCAATCCTTAAAAGTCCTTGTTAAAAACAGAAGTAGATTCACCTGGAAAATAAGCATGCCTGAAAACTCTCAAATTCAGATTTTCTTTATCACATTTTAAAACTAAAATTATTTTAAAAGAACATGCTTATCAACTGTTCAGAATTCTGAATGTATTCAACCATTCACCATTCTGAAGATTTTTATGAATAAATGTTTATATTAATGTTTAAAAGCATTCAATTAGGAATAATATATCATTTTATTTCAGTATTATGAGAGCAACAAGTTCCAGGGGAATATTATGCATATTTATACAATTCATATAAAGCTATTTCCAGGTCACATATATTACACAATGAAAAGCTTTATTTTTACAGATTTAAAATATAAATATGAATGGAATTTTCTTCTAAATCATACTATACTGTAATATGGAAAGCTTTTATAGCTGAATTTTGTTCATTAAATTTCATAAAAGATTTTAGTATTGAATTTTTATCTGTAAGGATATTTGCTTTATTTTATTTACTCAGTTCAAAGATTTAAATTTGTTCTTTGGGAAAGAAAGGAGTCAGAGCATGATTCTGGCAAATCAGGTGCTAGGGATCAAACCAGGGACCTCAGGTGTGCAATTTTTGTTCTCTTCCCATTGAACAATTGACTTGATTGTCAGAGATTTGTTTTAATCTCCAGGGCTCTGGGGAAGTGGGGCTCTAAGACACATGGTAGGGGTCCTCTGCCCAAGGAGGCTGAGTTGGCATCATGTTATTCTCTGGAACCTGGTGACTGAAAAAGAGTTAAGATATAATGCAGAACGAATTGTTGACTATCCATGAACCTAAAGACAAGAATATTTCAGTTAAAGATTTGAGGTCTCTGTTTTGGAAAAACCTAGCAGGTCTATTTTAGGTATATTCCAGAAGGCCCATGACTTGACTAGGGTTAGCCTGAGGCTGACATCTAATATGCTGGTGGACCCAGGTTATTGTCTGGGGAGATGGTGTCATAGTTGGAAAAAGGACTAGAAAGCTGGATTAGGGAATAAAGTAGCTCCCAAATATGGGGAAAGTATATAAATATTGTTAACTGTAAACCCCAGCAGTTTGATCTGGGCCCATATTTGGTCCAGGGGTCTATGTAACCTCTGCATCCCTGTAGATCTGAGCTCACATTTTGTTCTGGACCCATCTTATTTGGGTAGTAACAGTGATCATTTCTAATGAATACATAATGTTTTCTACTACAGTGAAGTAGATTGATTCCATATGAACCAACATAAGTTTATTTACTCCGATTTCCTTCTCTCTCTCTTTCTTTCCCTTCAAGGTTATTGCTGGGGCTCAGTGCCTGCACCATGAATCCACTGTTCCTGGAGGCCATCCCCCCCCCTTTTGTTGCCCTTGTTGTTGTAGCCTTGTTGTGTCGTTATTGTTGTTATTGATGTCATTTGTTGTTGGATAGGACAGAGAAATATTGAGAGAGGAGGGGAAGACAGAGATGAGGAGAGAAAGATACCTACAGACCTGCTTGTGAAGCAACTCCCCATGCAGGTGGGGAGCCTGGGGCTCAAACTGGGATCCTTATGCTGGTCCTTGCACTTTGGGCCACATACGCTTAACCTGCTGCTCTACCGTCTGACCCCCTATTTGCTCCTATTTCATTAGGGCAACATAGCTAGTCTCCTGTGCCAAGGCATATGACAGAGCTAAAATATATCAAATGTAGTTGAAATGGTGCTTCAATTATTCTTTTTTAATTTTTTATTTATTTTCCCTTTTTTACCCTTGTTTTTATTATTGTTGTAGTTATTACTGTTGTTGTTATTGATATCATTGTTGGATAGGACAGAGAGAAATGGAGAGAGGAGGGGAAGACAGAGAGGAGGAGAGAAAAATAGGCACCAGCAGACCTGCTTCACCTCCTGTGAAGCTACCTCCCGCCAGGTGGGGAGCCAGGGACTCCAACTGGGATCCTTGCATTTCATGATACCTGCACTACCACCCGGCTCCTGCTTCAATTATTCGTAACTTACAAATTAACAGTACCTTTCCTATATGCTTGCAAAAGTTTCAAAAGTTATAACATATTGTCTCCGAATTTCTTGTTCTTTTCCACTTCTGAGAATAAATTATCATTCATTAGTGCCTTCCTAGCAGTCTCTGAAGTTATTAAAACTTTTCTCACCTTCTAGTTAAGGGAATTGGAATTAAAGGCTTTATTGTCTTTCAGACTTCGACCTCTAGAAAGAAAATGACTATAATTTTAATCCTAAGAAGTGACCTCTTAATTCTTATAATTCCCTTGCAAGCCCTATCAATGATATTATTACCATATATTGTTTCCAAATGTTCTAAATCATTTTATATGCATTTGCACATTTTCATTGTGAGAGAACCATCCTCTTTTTGTCTAAATCTTGGTGTAGCTCTAATGAGACCAGAGTCTAAAATTTTGGAATCTCTAGTTTGTTACTGGGACTATGAACTCAAAAATTTAGATCATATATATTCCTGGATACCATCACGCTCTCCTGTAGAACTGTCATGCCCTGTTCTTATAGGAGTAAAGTTGGATAATAATGCAAAAAAAGAAATTAAAGTCATTCATAAATACTAAGTGTTTTCAGAATTTGGAATCAAAATACACGGACACTCAAAAATCTTTCCCTACTCTTTGTGACCACGACTGTAGTATATGCACTTAACCAGGCACACCTCTGCCTGGTCCCCACGAACACATATTTAATCTTTTGAATTTATTTATTGAGGGATTAATGGTTTACAGTTAACAGTAAAACCTAATAGTTTGTACATGCGTAAGATTTCCACACAACAAAACAACCCCCACTAGGCCCTCCTCTGCCATCATGTCCCAGCACAGGAAACCCCACCCCTACCCAGAGTCTTTTAGTTTGGTGCAATATACCATCTCCAGTCCATGTTCTGTTCAGAGGTGGCCCCTCTGTTCTTGTTTTTCAACCTCTGCCTATGACTGAGATCATCCCATACTCATCCTTCTGTTTCTGATTTATCTTAATTAACGAGATGTCTTTGAGCTTCATCCAAGATAGAGTAAAGAAGGTGAATTCACCATGAACCTGGGACTTTGGAGCCTCAGGAATAAGAGTCTCTTTGCATGAACCATTAAGCCATCTACTCCTGTTCACATTTCTCAGTTTTCCATATATATTTAATGTCCTTCTAGGTCCTCTTCTGCCACCATGTTCCAGGACCTCCCTCCTCACCCCGGTGTCCTTTACTTTGGTGCAATAAACAGACCCAGTCCCAATTCTGCTTTATTGTTCACTTTTTTTTTTTTTTGGTAATTGGATTTGTTCATTGAAGGTGCCTTTAAAATTTAGACAGAAAATAGTTCTGCCAATATTTTCCTCTAAATATCTGATGGTTTCTGGTCTAACATCCAAAGGTTGTTGAACCCCTACTTGATAGTAGTTGCTGTGAATATATTGCTATAGCTCTTTCAGTAGATGTTTGATGTATGTTACATGACCTCTCATTGGGTGCATAGATGTTAATAACCATTAAGTCCTTTTGATTGACTGACGGATCCTGTGAGCATTAACTACTGTCCATCCCTATCTTTTTCAATTTTCTTTTAAGGTTCATCAGGTCAGATTGAGAATAGTTGTTCCTGCCCTTTTTGTGGTCCATTGGCTTGTATGGTAGTTTTCCATCCTTTCACTTTGAATCTGCTTTTGTCTTGTTGAGTTAGGTGGGATTCCTGCAGACAACATAGGGTTGTGTTGTGTTTTCTGACCCATCTTCCTACTCTGTGCCTTTTAATAGATGAATTCAGGCCATTGACAGTTATTGATATTATAGATTGAATATATTCTATTTTCATTCTAAAAATTTAGTGTGTTCTGATATATGGCATGCTTATGATGATGTGATTGTTTATGAGGCTTCCAGAGATTCTTTCAGGACAGGTTTGGTGACAGTTGATTCCTTCAACTGTTGCTTCTCTGAGAAGGTTTTTATTCCTCGTTGTCTTTACTTATTTGAACAAATCATGAAGTAGGGTTGCAGGTGTCTCTCTGTCTCTCACTCTATCTTCTCTTTCCTCTCAGTGTCTGGCTGTCTCTATCCTGTGAATCAATAAAGATAATTAAAATATTTAAATAAAGAAATAAATGAAAAGAAACACTTGAGCAGAATAACTACTTATGAAAGAAGTGAATTAATCAATAACTTAATTAAGGAAGTATGGGAGTTTTTTTTTGTTTTTTTTCAGTGTGGTAGTGGCCACGTTTGTTCCTGCCTGGGTCATGTAATTGCAGAACAGTACACTTATCCAAGTGAGTTATGTTGCTGTCCCAAGCAAGAGTGGAATCTTTCAAACATTTCACACCTTTTTTTCATATTTTGAAGCGTGCACTTTTTTTTCATTGACACGTGCTGTTTGGTATATATTTCCCCACAACATCGAAAAAAATATATTAAGTCCTATGCATCTGTTACTATTTGCTAGTTCATTTTAAGTACCAATGTGACATAAAGTCTATGGCAGAGCTATTTTAAATTCCAGATGACTGAGCTGAAATTTTGCCTTGATTTGTCAGGGTAGCCTGTTGTCTCTTACTGAGGAATGTACTAGTAAGTAGGCACATGGCTTCATGGAGATAGTGTCTTCCCTTCTATGCATTCCACAGGAAAATTGTCTCCACAAACCTTTTGAATCTTTATATTAACCCCATTTACTGTAAAAGAGAAAACATTTTAAAATAGCATTACATAACATACTTTTCTTCTATAGGAACAAGATTCTATTTATTTTTCTGAAGCTATTTTACTATAGCCAGTATAATACCCCCCTTGGGCTGATAAAATGTCTTTTAATTTATATATATATATATGGAAAATCAAGCACTGAGAGTCAGGGGTAGATAGCATACTGGCTATGCAAAGAGACTCTCATATCTGAGGCTCCAGCATCCTAGGTTCAGTCCCCAACAACACCATAAGCCAGAGCTGAGTAGTGTACTGGTTAAAAAGAAAAGAAGAGAAAAGAAAAGAAAAAAACAAGGGCTGAGTATTGCTATATATCCTTGGCTATGTACATGTTGATTTAAATCAAAACCACAAATTACAATGAGACTCAAAAAATAGCAAAGGGCAGTAAGTTCAATGGTATTAATTTTGCTTAGTGGTCACATGTGAATCTGTGGAGGCAATTTTCTTATTGGAACCTTTGTGAAATATCATCTACCTCAGTGAGGAAATATTTATAGCCATATCCTTTGAGTATATTATCTTAAGTGCATTATTTCACAGATGTCAGAATATATTTATTCCCCATATTAGCTGATAGCATAGCTCACAAGATAAATTAGCCTGGTATTTTTATACCTGCACTATTGACAAAATAAAGACACACATTTTTGGTTAGTGTTAGATATAATCATTGACAGTGATGTTGTTAGAATTTATAATGTTTAGGTGAGTGGTCAAGTATTTGGTTGTTGGAAAGTTCATGATACATTTTTGCATAGAAAAATATCTCAGGAATTTTGACAACCTAATATATAAACACAGTAAGGAGAGTTACTTATAATCAAGTTATCATATAAGAATAGAAGCTTTTCCAGAGAAAGTGATGTAAAATAAACCAAAGGTCCTAAAATGAGGGACTGAAAATTATATCAAAGAAAAAGATAATCAAGTTATTGTTTTAATTTTCTATTTCATTTTTATTAGAAAGCAGGCCACTTTTCTTACTGTATATTTTTTTCCTCCAGGGTTATTGTTGGGCTCGGTGCCTGCACCATGAATCCACCACTCCTGGAGGTCATTTTTTTCCCCTTTTGTTGCCCTTGTTGTTGTAGCCTTGTTGTGGTTATTATTATTGCCATTGTTGAAGCTGTTCGTTGTTGGATAGGACAGAGAGAAATGGAGAGAGCAGGGGAAGATAGAGAGGGGGAGAGAAAGACAGACACCTCCAGACCTGCTTCACCGCCTGTGAAGCGACTCCCCTGCAGGTGGGGAGCCGGGGGCTCGAACCAGGATCCTTACACTGGTCCCTGAGCTTTGCGCCACATGTGCTTAACCAACTGCGCCACCACCCGACCCCCTTCTTACTGTATTTTTATCTGCCTGACCAAATCCTCTGTTCATTTAATCTCCGAATGTCCTATATATTATAAGATCCGCATGCTCAGGGTCAGGTTAAATCTTTGACAGCGCTTTGTCATTTCTCACAGTAAGCACTCTATAAACCATACCATTTCACTGGCACAAAATATAGAATTACTCTAATTGGGGATGTTACTTTTCATGAAATTTTCTAAGATAGTGTTGTGAGGCCAGTCAAGTATTTAATTTAAAATTTCTTTAGTTAATCTTCTATATAAAATTCTAGCCTAGAAACAGGTGGATTCGATTTTTTTTCTTAAGTTTTATCTCACGTGAAATAGTGTTTCATTTGAGAAACAGAAAGGAAGAGAAGTCAGGACACCACTCTGATACACCCTGAACCTATCACACCTGCCTGGCATTCTCCAGCTTTGCATTCCGGGCTGGTTCCATTTCTTTTATACAGTAGGAATATTTTCATTGACATAAATTTGACAAAACAAGTTTGGGAGTCACCAAAATTGTGAGGCAACTTTCTGTAAAAGAATGCCCAATGATACAATTAAAATAATGTCTGTGTGCGTAATTTCTATCCTGTTCTTTTTCTTGGGGAGTTAATGGTTAATGGTTTACAGTGAAGTTGTGGACACATGGGTACAGGGTCTTAAATTGTGTGTTTTTTTTTTTCTACAAGAGCACTGCTCAGCTCTGGTTTACAGTAGTACAGAGGATTGAACCTGGGACTTTGGAGCCTCAAGCATGAGAGTCTTTTTGCATAAGCATTATGCTACTTACCCCTCCCCCCCCCCCCGAGTTGTGTCATTTTTAAGTATTTGTTTCACAGGTGTTAGCAAGTCCATTGTGCTGCTATACTTTGAACCTTAAAGTTTTTCCCATTGCTTCGCTCCAAGTTACTATCTCTATATGAACTAATTGTGGGTCAGTGTTGCCAAGAACATAGTACCTCGTTACAACATGCATACCCAGAGTAGATTTTTATCTCCTGAAAGTTTCCTGGGGTTTTAATTTTATATCTGTTCCTTAGGAGCAGGGGTGGGCTACTTTGTCCTTTTCACTAATTCATTTTATATCATTTGTGGCTTTTTTCAGAGGTGGGGAAATATCCTTCAACCCATCCTGGTTTCTTCTCACAAAAGTCTAAACAATTAGATTAACTTCATTAAGATTATTTGTGAATAAAACAAGTTTAACTTGGCCCACCCACAAAGAGTTGAGGGGTGAGAGGAAGATGTTTGTTACCAGAGATATAGTCTGTGACTTTAAGCAGAGAGGAGAGCAATTCTTCAATTCTTCTGTGAGAAAGATAGAGGCATACTTGACGGAGAACAGATGCTCGATAATAGATGTTCACAGACAGATATTCAGATGGAGTGGTTATTTGCTAATAAACACAATTCTGTGTAAGACCTCTGATGTTTATTCATCTATTTGTCTAGGTACGTAGGAAGTGGCAAACATTTCTCATCAGTCATGGGGGAGGCATCCACTGATTTCAGGGGGAAATAAGAAACATGAACAGTGACATCAGTATAGTCTCCAGGAAGCCTTCCCTGAACAATTTGCAAAGGACTACCCTCCAACTTCATTTCCGTGTTTGAAGCATTGTTTTTTCTTTGACTGGTTTTGGAAATACGGTTGCACTATTCCTGTTGACTTTGTCATTTAATTATACATTTGTTACTTATTGTATTTATTTATTTCTTTATTTAGCCTCCAGGGTTATCAGTGGAGTGTTGGCACTAAGAATCCACTGCTCTTAGCAGCTCCCCCCCCATTTCTTATTAGATAGGACAGAGAAATTTGGAGAGGAAGGGAAGATAGAGGAGGAGAGAAAAAGAGAGACAACTGCAGACCTGCTTCACTACTCCTCATCTATCTCCCCTACCGGTGTTGGTGGGGGTGGGAGGGGCAGTCCTTGAACCCAGATCCTTGCTTGCATGGGTCCTTGAGTTTAATACTATGCTTGCTTATCTGGATGTACCACTGCCAACCCCCTTATTTAGTTTTTCAGTTTGACTCCTATTTCTTTTTGTTTGTTTTGTTTTTATTGTTATAGTCTGTATTGTTGTTGTTACTGATGTCCTTGTTAGATAGGACAGAGAAATGGAGAGAGGAGGGGAGGACAGAGAGGGGGAGAGAAAGATAGACACCTGCAGACCTGCTTCACTACTTGTAAAGTGACCCCCCTGCTGATGGGGAGCCGGGGGCTCGAACCAGGATCCTTACTGACGCTGGTCCTTGAGCTTTGCGCCATGTGTGGACTCCTATTTCTAATCTCCTTGACATAAATATTTAAATGGTACAGACTGCAAATGTCATTTAAATCTACTGGTTCATTTAAGGAATAGGTGATAATTGTGTTTTGTGTCTTTGTTTTTGGTTGCTTATTGTCTCCTACACCTAAATCTTTGTCTATTTATCTGCGTGTTTGTTTTTATTGCCACCAAGGACTCAGTGCTGGCTCTACAAATCTACCACTTGAAGGCCTATTTTATTTTTCCCTCTATTTTTATATGATAAGACTGAGAAAATATTGAAAAGTGAGGGGCAGAAAGAAAGAGACAAAAAGAGATAAAGAGACACCTGCAGACCTGCTTCACAACTCTCCTGAACCATCCCCCCAATAGGTGGAGAGGTAGGTCTCAAACCTGGGTCCCTGCGCTTGGCAATGTGTACTCAATCCAGTGGGCCACCTGCTGCCTCAAGTTATTTCTGTCCTGACCACCAGGGTTTTGTGATACTTCCTGCCTGTACAAGTCCACTGCTCCTGGTGGGCTGTTTTGTTTTTTATTTTATTTTGTTTTATGTATTCACTTTCTTTGTTTTTCAGTTAGAAGGTGAAAAGCAGAGAGGGAGATAGAAGGAGAAAGGAGACAGAGCAATCTGGGCTTTCATACTTGTGAAGCTTTCTGTCTGCCTGGTGGTCAGAAGCTGGGATTCAGGTTTGCTTGTGTGGTAAACTTGCTCTCTATTTGGAGAGTCATCTGCCTGCCCTCTGTGGTGGGGTGGTATGTGTGTATGTATGTGTGTGTGTGTGTGATTTTCTTCTTGCACTGCATTTATTTATAGATCTTATATTATAGTATATATATTATTATAAATATATTCTATTATATATTTTATATCTTTTTGTTGTGCTTTATTTATATATTTTTTTCTTTTTTGAAAAAGAAACTTTATTTTTTTATTTTTCCCTTTTGTTGCCCTTGTTGTTTATCATTGTTGTTATTACTGTTATAATTGCTGCCATTGTTGTTGGATAGGACAGAAAGAACTGGAGAGAAGAAGAGAAGACAGAGAGGGAGAGAGAAAGATAGAAACCTGCAGACCTGCTTCACCACTTGTAAAGCAACTTCCCCTGTAGGTGGGGAGCCTGAGGCTTGAACCAGGATCCTTCTGCTGGTCCTTGTGAAGCTTCGTGCCATATGCGCTTAACCCACTGTGCCACTACACGGCTCCCTGAATATTGCATTTTATTTAATTTTTTATTGGCACTAGGGTTATTGTTGGGGATCTGGTAACTGCATTAGGAATCCACATCTCAAAAAAAAAAAAAAAAAAAAAGGAATCCACATCTCCCATAAACCATTCTTTTTATACTTGATAGGACTGAGCAAGGGGGAGTAGATGTTAGAGAAAGAGACACAGGCTTCCTCACCATCATAAAGCTTTCCCTCTATAGGTTTCAACCCAGGTCCTTGTACATAGTAGGCAATCTCTGTGCTTAACTGGGTATGCCAAGACCCAGCCACTGATTTTTTTTGAAATTTCATTAACACACATTCTGCGTATATATATGTGTGTGTGTGTTTGTGTGTGTGTGTGTGTGTATTTATGTGTATATTTTTTTCTTGTTTATTTATGAGCCCTTACAGTGCTTTATGACATTTAATTTTCGAGACAGCTCCCCAATTTAAATATATCCCCTAGTTTCTTCTCTCATTTTTATCTTCTTTTATCCTACCACCATTCCATTTAACCTCTTTTTGTATGTAAACCACAATATTTCTTTTCTCCTATTAATTTGTAGTCACATAAATATTTAATTAATATGAGAGGGGAAAATTCATTGAATATTTCTTTTATATGCCTGTGTTTGTTTTTTAATTTTTATCTATAAAAAGGAAACACTGACAAAAACCATAGGATAAGAGGGGTACAACTCCATGCAATCCCCACCACCAGAACTCTGTATCCCATCCCCTCCCCTCCCCTGATAGCTTTCCTATTCTTTATCCCTCTGGGAGCATGGACCCAGGGTCATTATGGGATGCAGAAGGTGGAAGGTCTGGCTTCTGTAATTGCTTCCCCGCTGAACATGAGCATTGACAGGTTGATCCATACTCCCAGCCTGTCTCTCTCTTTTTCTAGTGGGGCGGGGATCTGGGAAAGTGAGGCTCCAGGACACATTGGTGGGGTCCTCTGCCCAGGGAAGTTCAGGTGGAATCATGGTAGAGTCTGGAACCTGGTGGTTGAAGATGTCCTCCTTGAGATTGTAGTACTGCAACTGCTAATGCTACATACAGTTTTTTTTTCTTTTTTCTGTTCATTTTCTTCCTGTAACACTACTTTGCCACTTCTTCATTACTCCAAAACTGCTCAATTGAAGTGGAAGGAAATCTTTCATCCTATTAAATATATTTCTTTGAAATACATTTCCATATGGAACTCATCTTGTGCTCTCCCCGTCATAAATAAAATGACTGATGGAACTACCACCTTTTCAATTTCCCCTTGCTTTTTCCTCAGAGAGTCTGGACTAAACTCCGCATGCCATCTACTTTTCCTGGGTTCTGAAGTTTCTAGATGCCCAAATTATTTTGCCTTTCACTCATGTGCTGCAGTTACAAATGGAATGTGCTTTGCTTTTAAGACTCTACTGCGTTCTGCTATGTCTGTGAAGTTGTGAGCCCTGGTGTAATCACCTCCGCATGATGGTTAAGAGAACTGAAGATTGCAGAGGTGAAATGTTAATGAAATTTTAATGATTAGTTTTCCAGAGTTCAGACATTTAATGGGCATTTAGAACTTGTGACTCTCACTATGGTGCCTTTTCTATTTGACTATGTAGCCATGATTCATCTAATCAGCTTATAGCACACTGATTACACCTTAGGTCTGGTTTCTACTCCTGACTCCATCAAATCTATCTTTAAAATAAATTACTATATTTATTTTTTATTTACTGGGTAGAAATAGTCAGAAATCAAGAGGGAAAGGGGTGATAGAGTAGGAGAGACAGAGAGACACCTGCAACACTGTTTCACCTCTTGCAAAGCATTCCCCCTACAGGTAGGGACTGGGGGCTCAAACCTGGGTCCTTGTGGACTGTAACATGTGTGCTCAACCAGGTGCGCCACCACGCAGCCCACAAATCTATCTTTCTTTGAACATTATTACATATTTGTTTGTTTTATTATGGGGACTAAATGGATTACAGTTTTTGATACATGTGCAGAATTTCTCAGTTCTCTGCAAAACACACTCACCCCTAGCCTAGGTCCCCCATCATGCGCCAGGACCTGAAAGCAGCCCACTTCCCAGAATCCTGTCCTTTGTTGCAATCCACCAAACTCTACTTTGTGTCTCCCCTTTCTGTTCCTCTTTCTAAACTTCTGTCCAGCTCATATCCATCCTTCTCTTTCTGGCTGATCTCACTTACCAAGATTTAAACATATGCATCTACTCACTGGAAAGTATCATAATAATATAACCTAACAAATTTTATTTCAAAAGTTCTTAATTCTAAATTCCTGACACTGAACTATTTACATGAATGGCAATTTATATGGTGTATACAATGTTCAATAGGTGTTAGTACTACTACTCTCGAATACAGGATACTCCAGTCCCTATTCTAGCCTTTCATAACTTTACTCATGTTGTAAAAGAATATTTGACTGAAGGAGCTGGCCTTTGGCACACCAGGCAGAGTACATGTTCCCATGAAGGTGGACCTATCTGGGTTCAGGCCGCTAGTCTCCAGCTACATAGCAAAAGATTCCTGAACAGCAGGGCAGTGGTTCAGGTCTCTCTCTCTCTCTCTCTCTCTCTCTCTCTCTCTCTCACTTTTTTCCATTCGTCTTCATCCCTATTTTTCTCTTCTCTATCTGAAAAGACAGTCAAAGACAAAAAAAAAAAAAAAAATAAGCATTTTTCTCTTCTCTATCTGAAAAGACAAAGACAAAAAAAAAAAAAAAAAAACCAAGCAGATAAATAAATAAAAAATTCCACTAGGAATGTTAGATATTCTGTGCAAGTATTAATGGCACCAAGCCTTTAAGATAGCACTGGTAGATAATAAATACATAAATAAGAAATAACTGTGTAGAATTTTTGTCAGGAATGGGCAGGGGGAGATTGATAACATAATGGTTATGCAAAGAAGCTCTCATGCCTGAGGCTTGGAAGTCCCAGGTTCAGTCCTCTGCATTACTATAAACCAAAGCTGATCTGTGCTGAAAGAAGAAAGTCTGTCAGGATATTAAGAGAAATAATATTATTATTAACAATTGTGGGCTTTAACAGTTATGAGCTTCCAGTATTACATATACACTGCACTGAATATAAAATTTATAGTTGATGAAGACAAAGATACAGCATAATGTCTATGCAAAAAAAAACTTCCATGTATTGAGACTCTGTTCATTTTTAATTATTTTTAAATATGATTTATTTATATTTATTTATTTATTCCCTTTTTTTGCCCTTGTTTTATTGTTGGAGTTATTATTGTTATAGATGTCATTGTCATTGTTGGAGAGGACAGAGAGAAATAGAAGAGGGGGAGACAAAGAGGGGGAGAGAAAGACAGACACCTGCAGACCTGCTTCACCACTTGTGAAGTGACCCCCTTGCAGGTGGGGAGCCAGGGGCTCGAACCAGGATCCTTACACCAGTCCTTGCACTTTGTACTACTGCCCAGCTCCCTTTAATTATTTTTTAGGCTGAGGATGAGGGATGACAGGGTTTCTGTCATGGTGTTTTTTAAACTTTTTTTTAAAGGTGTTTCTGACTGTAATGTGTGCACTCAACCAGGTGCACCACCACCTGGCCCCTGTCATGGTATTTGTAGAACATAGAAGTGAATAGTCACCGACTGTATTTAAAGAATGGTTATGGGGGCCAGGCGATGGAACAGCAGGTTAAGCTCAGGTGGTGCAAAGCACAAGGACCTGAGTAAGGATCCTGGCTTGAGCCCCCACCTGCAGGGGAGTCACTTCACAGGAGGTAAAGCAAGTCTGCAGGTGTCTATCTTTCT